>NC_080680.1:91320156-91487656 GCF_030445035.2 Dasypus novemcinctus | reverse complement strand
AAGAAATAGCAAATTCATGTTTGCCTATCTTTTATTTTCAGCAGTGTGTTGATACTAATTCTTTTTTATTATTTTATCTAACTTTTGGGGTTTTATTTTTTTATCTAACTTTTTGAAGATAGTATAGTTTCTAACCTTATTTGTTTACTTTAGAACAGGCCACAAATATAATTTTAAATTATGGTATGCTAGATTTAGTATCCAGTTGACATTATTCTGAAGTATATTTTTAAATGAAAGTGATAACTTAAAGTGTTTGGGGGAGGAAATTAAAGTTGAGCTTGTGAGTTCAGAGAACCAAGAGCGCTGTCATTTGTGGGTGTAATTCAGGAAATCTAAAATGAAATGTTCTTAAATTGATAGTAGTTTTAGGTTAGCATATAAAATCACAGAGCTGGTTCTCAGTTGAATACTTGGCAGCTTATAGATGTCACTGTCATGTAAGTTGCATTAGACACAGAGTGTGCACCACTGTGGATAAACAACAGGCACAGATGCAGAGGGCAGAATCGAAATGCAAACATGCAATATGCCAACTTCCTTTCTTCCCCCTCTCCCAAGATGCCTTGTAACTAGTGTGGGAAAACTGCTTTTAAACAGATTTACAGAGGTTAATTGGGCTGGGAGATTTTAAATTATGTTACACATTAATGAAAATGCTGGTTTTGAGCTGTCATGACTCCAGTGCTTTTTATACCATGATAATTATTTTAAAACTTTGTCTTTGGTGTTGTTGAAAACATCTTGGCAGAAAGCCTATGTGACCTGATTAAACCTATGAATTGTCAGCTGTGATCTATAGCACTCAGTTGAGGTTGCTGACTGGGCATCATTTAGGAAGTTCTCAATTTAAAAGGAAAATTAGATCGAGACTATTATGCCCAGCAATGTATTACCATGTCAGTGGCACATTTTTAATACTGTATTTAGCGCCTTGGTTTTAGAATTTGCTGGCAATTGCTTACTAACATTGATTTAATTACCTGTGTTTTAATATTTTTATTATATATATTTTTAAAGAATAGCTAATTACCTCATAATACATATATTTTTCTGCTTCACCTGAAGTTACATGATGGGACAGTCCATCTAATCCTGTTTATTTTCTCATATTTGGCTGTAGCTTGTAAATTAATTATTCTATGGAAACTTTATCTCTGTTCCTCCAATTGTACAGAGAAACAGAGTAACACCTTTTGATGGGCTTGTTTTATATCCTTGAATTTATTTTCTTCTTTTCTTGAAACCCCCAGTTTTATACACCCTTCTTATTTTTATGTTTATATCATCTAAATATGGGAAGCTTGGTGTTTAAAGTATTCTGAGAAGCCAGGGTTACCTAATTCTAATGACCCAATCTGGAATAAATCAAGGGAGGGAAGATATTAGAAATTCTAGGATGGATGTAAATATTATTTTGAAAAGAATTTTCGCTCTTCGTCAAGCTTCTCGTTCAAATGTAAACAATGAACTACCCAGTATGAAATGTAGTGCACTGATGTTGTTTGAACATTTTCTCTAATAAACAAAATACTCACACTGTTTGTCCTCTGTTTCTTGTTTCTTCTCTCTCTGTCTCTCTCTCCTTGAAGGTCTCAGCATCAGAGGAGCCCAGGAGGAGGACCCTCCCGATCCCCAGCTAATGAGACTGGACAATATGCTTTTGGCAGAAGGGGTTTCAGGTCCTGAGAAAGGTGGGGGATCGGCGGCAGCAGCTGCAGCCGCGGCAGCCTCTGGAGGTTCTTCAGATAACTCTATTGAACACTCAGATTACAGAGCCAAATTGACCCAGATCAGACAAATCTATCACACAGAACTGGAGAAATATGAACAGGTCAGCAGCCACCACTCTTATAGTCCTGCACAAACCCTCTATTGCTTTTCTGTTAGATTGTGCTAACCAGTTCTGAGGGTTGTGAGGTATAGGTGTTAAAACAGGAAATACAAGGTCAGTGCAAAAATCCAAGTGAATTGTTTGATTCAATGAAATGAAGACTGAGATTTTGGAGGTAAAGTTAAACCTGTTTTGTCCCATCTACTTGTTTTAGTTTTATTCATTCCTCATATTCACATACCCTTTCTACCACACCTGCAGCCATTCTTCCCCTCTAACCTCACTGCTTGGTGATCTTCAAAGCTCTATATAATTAATATTTATGCACTGGCTTTGTTCATAAAGGGAAGCATTGTGTAGTGAGTTTTACCTCCTATTCTGTGAGTGCCAGAATCCTCCTAGGAATTAATTCTTATTAATTGTGCCAGACTATAGGGGAGAGAGCCAACTTCACAGAGTAATCAGTTTTGGCCTGTTTCTCTGAGGAGGAGACCTCCCAGGATAATTATGGATACCATGGGACAGGGAGTGCTAGGTATTGTGTGCTAAATTCTTGGTTAGAAAAAGAATGGGATTCAAAATGCTGTTCTCAGCAATTATATTAACCATACTTCATTAGATCTAAGATATCTTTGATTTTAAGCTGCATCATTATTTTATGTACCACCAAGGAAAAAAATCACACTGCCAATTTAACTGTGGCTGTGCCTTGGGTTGCAAAATGCTTCCAAACTTCAGAGATGTTAAAATGTTGAGAAAAATAAGCAAGTCAATGAAATAAGGTAAAATATTGGTAGTTGATCTTAAACACATTTTAGTTGTTAATTTAAGGCTAAAATCTTTCTTAGTGTGAGGAATTCCCATTTGATAAGAATTCTTATTTCAAAAGTAATTAAAAAACATTTTTATGGAAATTTAAAAACATGCCCAAAAATAGAGTAGTGTTAAGTTGAACCCTGTGAAATAGCTAAGGTTTTAGGTCAAAAACAATTATGTGGGGAGTGGTTGTAGCTCAGTGGTTGAGAGCCTGCTTTCCACATAAGAGGTAACAGGTTCAATCCACAGAAACTCCTAAAAAACAAAAACAAAAAAAAAGAACCCAACCAAATGGAAAAAACAAATGCACAAACAAAAAAATCATGTGTTCGTAATTTCATAAGGTTCAACCTAAAATAAGGAAATTTCTAGATACCAATCACCTAGATTTTGCCAATATTATTGTCTTCTTACCCACTCTTCTCCCCTTCCCCCCTGCCCCTTATAAATTTCAGGAATATTTTAAAGCAAGTCTTAGACATCATATCATTTCACTGATAAATACTTTAATATGTAAGCATGTACTTCTTAAAATCCATACCCTTTTGTATGATGTGGGTACGGTACTGGTTAGCTTTAGTGTTGATTATTTTATTTTTCTAAGTTCCCATACAGTTTCAGTTGTATATGTTACTTTTTCAATTGCATTTTCTAATATTCTGAATATGGAAGTATTAAGGAAATGCTGAATTCTGTCCCAAAGGTGTGTGTTTGGAGGGAGGTTAGAAAGACTTAAGGAGCTTTTTGTTAAAATGAAGTATTAACTAATATTATAAGATGTTTTCTATTTATTTTTCTGCATAGAACTTTCTGCATCTCTAGTCTCATTTCAGGGAATAATTTTTGGTGTGGAATGTTCAAATCAGAGTTTTAGAAAAATATTTTGTATATGTACCTGAAAAAGAATTCAGCTTTCTGATTTCACATATGAGTAATTGAGAGTAAACAGAATGTCATGATTGGAAAGGTTACCCTGGGCATAAACAGTAGAAAATGGTTCTCATTTGTAGTATAAATCTGATCACACAACTTTAAGTTAAGTATGTCTATCTGTATTTAATAGGTAAGTTAACACCAGTCACCTTGAATGGGAAGTACTATAATATTAAGAGCCAAATATTCCAACTTTTTAGAGGAATTTTAAGAATTTTTTTACTCTCTCCTGTCATGTTTTTTTACCCCTTTGTCCTTAACTTTCTTCTTTATAGCCTTGTTAGAAGTTGGGCGAAGCTGACATCACACAATATCAAGGTCTTGAGCCTCATTGTCTTAGAAATGTTCTAAGAAATTCCCATGAAATTTTTAGTAATCTTAGTCCCAGCTAATAACAGAATCACCAGTTGTTTTGTTTGTTTCCTTTTAAAAA
The DNA here is from genome assembly GCF_030445035.2 of Dasypus novemcinctus. Lineage (NCBI taxonomy): Eukaryota > Metazoa > Chordata > Mammalia > Cingulata > Dasypodidae > Dasypus > Dasypus novemcinctus. Next base: position 91,483,640 of record NC_080680.1, on the reverse strand, counting down.
GTCACACATGCACACAAGTTCTTCATAAATTAATCTATATTAGGTGTTTTTTATTTGGGAGTTAAATATCAAACTTGGAAATAGTTTAAAAATCTAATCATGAGGCTTATTTCTGGATATATTCAGTAACCTAATAAAAACATTTAAATTTATATTTATTTTTCTCATTTTAACACTTTTAGAAGGACAAATATAAATGTATGAAACGTATGCAGATTATGGACAAATATATAGGGTATGATGACTAAGTGGCAGATTCCAACTGAATTTAACTTACAGTTTTTCTCCTGTGGGTTCTGAATTATTTTAGAAGTGATGTAATAGCATTTAATTCTCTTGGGTTGTGTTTGGAGCTGGCTTTTATAGCTTTTCTGTTTGTGGTACCCCTAAGTTATAGGATTAGCGACTTTGATATAAGGCTGTCAACTTTGCCTTTCATATTTCAGGGTGCAAGGGCTTTATCTGGGCTGGACCTTTCAGGTGTATGTTTTGGGGTTTCTGGAAGAGCTCAGTAGAGCTAAGAGAGGTGAAGGAATGGCATTTCTGTAATTTCCATTTTGCAGTTGAGAAGATGAGACTCAGAGAGGTTAAGTGATTTGTTTAATGTCACACATCTATTTAGTGTCAGAATTAGGCATTGAAATCAGTTTCTGACAGTATGCCTTCCTTTTCCATTGAATTGTGCTACCACCTATGTAGAATTGGAAAATAATTTAGGAACATTCTGGTTTTACTTGATTTGTCCGCGTTGGATTGCATTTGAAATGGGAACAGAAAAGAGATGGAAGAACGAATCTTTTAATCACTTTCCAGAAATTATATTTTTCCTCCTAAAAGTGAACACAGATACTCTGAATGACAGAAAGCTTATTAGTAAATAGAAAGAATATGTATGTTAAGACAGAGGCTTTGTCATAATATCGTGTTGAGTCTTTTTCTGTAAAGAAATGAACTACTGGAATCTTAGAGCTATTCACTCTACTGTGTTTTGCAACAAAGCTGTAATGAAAATGTATCTGAAGACTATTTAGATTTAGATTGCCATAAAATTAACAAACACCACCTCTGCAGTAAATTAAAGTACCTTATAAACAGAGCCACATTTACAAACCTAAGCAGACTACTGCTATTTATAGTTTGGGCAAAATTAAATCCAAGCTGCAAGGCTCAGTTCTATGTGTGTGTTTTAAGAATGGTACTGTTTTTAAAATCCTGTGGTATTTTTTTCCTTCCTAGGAAATGTCTTTTGATCATCTGTGCCTTTGATATTGACTCATTTCATGATACTTGGTAATAGCCATCTAAATTTCCTTTATCGCTTTTGAAATATTAGACATGAAATATGTATTAGAGTAAGTTTCTTGAATATTACTACCACCCAAAAGGAAACAGAACTGGTTTACTTTTCTCTTGTTGATTCTGACACCCAGCAGGAATATCATAATCTTCAAAGCTTGCAGCAAACTGTCTTATAATTCTTTGTATTGGGTGCATTGGCTCTAGTTGAGAGACAAATCTGGTTGCTTCTCAGATTTCTTGTTGACAAGCTACAAGTTTTGAAAAATGTGGTTACCTTACCTTTCTTTCTTTTTTTTTTTTTTAGGCTTATTTATTTTTAAAGAAGCTTTAGACTACATAAATGTTAAATCTAAAATATAGGGGATTCCCATATACTTCATTTCCCTTCCCCTCCCACACTTTCTCCCATTAACATCATCTTTCATTAGTGTGGTACATTTGTTAAAATTGATAAACACATATTGAAGTATTGCTGCTAACCATGGTCTACAGTTTACATTATGGTTTATACTTTGCACTGCACAATTGTGTAGGTTTTGACAAAATGTGTAATGGCTTGTGTACGTCAGTGCAATGCCATGCAGAACAAACCCAATGTCCTAAAAATGCTCCATGTTATACTTATTCTTCCCTCTCCCTCCCCTCAGAACCTCTGGTGACCACTGCCTTTATATCAAATATACAAGTTTTTCCATTACTAGACTAATAGTAAGTCCACTTTAGTCCATAGTTGCATTCTCCCATTATGTTTGTTCATTCCTCTATCTTAGGAATTTGGGAATGGTGATGCCCGCTCTGCTTCCATTTGAGAAGGGGTTTAGATCCCATAGGGCTACCTTACCTTTCACATATGGACTCTTGTGATTAAAGGCCTAACTGTTATTATAGCTGAATTTCTAATTAGCCTGATCCAAGCATCCTAAGAAACTTTGCTTTTTGTTTTTTGTTTTTATTTTGAGAAGCTCTGTTTTTTAAGAAATGAAGTCTTTCAGTTGAGCTGGTCTTTCTTGGTTCCTCTACCTTCCTATCAAAAGGAGATGGACATACTGGTTTTTGCAAATGGAATTTGATTTAGACATTTGTTCTCAATTAAAAGGGAAAAGATATGTTATGCCCTACGCAGCTCTCCCACTTTGCTTCTACCAAAATAAATGCTTATGTGTAGGCAATTCACTTCGTAATTTACAGCTTCTATAATAGGGATGACATATGTTGAAAACTATCTACCATAATTACATTGAGAAATAGTTTTGCTGAAGGTAAAAGTATTTTAAGTGTCCCAACCCTACTCAAGCATGTGGGAACCTCAGATTAGGTAAAGCACTGGAGCCCTGTGTGTATATGTGCTCAAGACTAATCAGGTACAGCCTGGCTACTGGATGATTGTTTGAGGAATGGAGAAAGAGTGCTGAACGTTTTGCTTTTCAGGGATTTCAATGTTATGTGCTTATATTTGGCAGCAAAATCTCCTTCACTTGTAAAACAATTTTATTTTTATCAGCTTAAAAGAGGCTGATGTTACCAGGTTGGAGGAACAGCCTGTAAACTCCTAATTCCATTTTGCTGTTCTTCTTAATAGTTAAGCAGCAAAGACAAAAGAATATTACCTGATATAAACTTTATAGTTCATGTTCCTAAGCAAGACTATGTTATTCATTGCTCTAAGGGAAGCGTTTCCCTACTTGTTGGTTTTTATGCTAGGGATTTTCCTTGGCTACAATGAGTGTTTGTATTTCCTTTTATTCCTTTCCAAGTTACTATTAGTTTTTTGCCTCTATGTACCAATTTTATGTATGAACACAAACTTGATTAATAAAACAAATCATTTTATATTTGAATACTTTTTTTTTTTTTACTTTGGAAGCAACGTTTATATTTATTCAGGCAATGGGAAGGCAGAACTATAGGTAATCAGAGTAGGACTGATTTGCTTGTAGAATAACACAATAATATGAATTTCTTAAAATTGCCATTTTTGTCAATAATATCTGTCATTTATTGAGTATTAATTATGTACTAGACTATGCAAAGAACTTAACATACTTTATATAATATAGCCTTACAAAAACCCCATTAGATAGGCCCCTAAACCATGCAAATAGGGAAGAAGTGTTGAGGTATAATGGGTATTTTATCTTTATGGCTGTTTCTTAGGCATATTGATCTCATTCTGGTTGGATTAGAAAGATTTTAAGATTTAAAGATTTAAGGTTTTAAATGTCAAATGTTTTTATTCTAAAACAGCAAGAATTGTTGACCTAAGTGTTTTAGTAATACTGGACTAGTTACTTGCGAGGTTATACGAACATCTAGAAAATGGCTGATCTACTTTTTAAAAAAAGATTTGTTATTTATTTATTTCCCCCCACCCCCACCCCTATTGTTTGCGCTCCCTGTCTGCTCTCTGAGTCCATTCACTTTGTACTCTCTTTGTCTGCATGTCTTCTCTTCAGGAGGCACAGGGAACCGAACTGGGACCTTTCATGTGGGAGAGAGGTGCTCAATTGCTTAAGCCACCTCTGCTCCCTGATTTGTTGTTGCTCTCATTATGTTTCCTCTTTGTGTCTCTTATTATGTCATCTTGTTGCATCAGCTCGCTGCGCCAGCCCATTGCACCAGCTTGCTGTCTTGCTCATCTCCTCCAGGAATCTCTAGGAACCGAACCCAGGGCCTCCCATGTGGTAGGCTGGAGCTCAATCACTTGAGCCATATCCACTTCCTGAGATGATAGATACTTGAAGTGAACAACCCACTTATAAACAACATCACTGCTAGTATGTGGCTTGGTGGCTCTTCAAAACAACTACAATCATTTGATCATTCTTGCTGCATTTATATTCTTAAAAAATGTTTACCTTTTATGGAATGAGAGAAGAGACAGTACTGTGCTCTGCTCTGAAACTGGTACAGATGATGCTGTAAATGAGGCTGTAATTTACTTTCAGTGGTATAAAGGGAAAAAAAATCACTTTGCCTAAAGTGTATGCATCTTTCTTAAGGGTGTACCCAGATTTTAATTATCTAAATGTAAATACTTAACGAATTTTACTTAGAGTAATGAGCTAAAGTGCACACTACATAAATGAGATGTTCTAATTAATCATGTATGAACTACTGGTTTAAAGAAAAGCTATGTGAATTCTGTGAATGTTGGGCTATTGCCAAATTGCTAATCAGCATTTGCATTCATAGATGGCTTCACTTAATAAGTTGTGAGGCATTCAGCAAATGTTTTAGGATATTATGAGTTTTATAAGCAGAAACTTTTTGCTTTTAACCCTTTTTTCTCACATGAACCTTTGGCTGCTTCTAAACCATAGGCAGACGCCCATTCTAGGAGATTAAAATATGGCCAGAGAAAAACAAAGAAAGCTAACAACATCTCAGGTATCATTCCCATAGGAGTCTTGAATTATTTACCAAGACATAGGCCATGTCATAGATATATGTTACCATAATATCTGAGTTAGGTTTATAGGAACTAGTAATGTTATGTGTGCAAATTAGAGATGCTTCCATACTCCAGTGCAGCAGTTCTCAAACTTTGTGTTCTTTGGACTTACACTCTTAAAAATTATTGGAGATTCCCTAAGAGCTTTTGTTTTATGGGTTATATCTATCAGTATTATTATAATGGAAATTAAGACTGGGAAAATTATTTATTAATTAAAATACAATAATAAGCTATTATATGTTAATTTAAATGATACTTTAAAAAAACTATAATTTCCTCCAAACTAAAAGTTTAGTGAGATGAATGGCATTGTTTTTACATTTTCGCAAAACTCTTTATAATTTCAGCCTTAATAGAGATTAATAGGCATCTTCTATTTGCTGTTGTTATCAATCTGCTGTCATATGGTTGAAGAAGATGAAGAAAATCTGGCCTTACAGATATGTCATTGGAAAAGGGAGGCATATACTATAGCCTTTTCAGATAATTGTGGGTATTTTTCTTTGGTTTTACATCGAAACTTGACAAGATTTAGTTTCTGAAAGTTTAGTTGCAATGTGAAATCTGAAACTGTCAGTTAACTTTGTTTTTAATAATAAGCTTTATTTTTAGAATAATTATAGGTTTACAGAAAATTGCACAGAATGTAAAGAGTTCCCATATAGTCCACCCCCCTACAGTTTCCCTTATTATTAATTTCTTGCATTGATGTGATACATTTGTTAAAATTGATGAACCATTATTGATAATTTTTAGTAACTAAAGTTCTTAGTTTACATTAAGGCTCACTCTATGTATATACTTCTGTGAGTTTTGACAAATGCTTAATGTCAGGTATCCACCAATATAGTAGCATACAGAATAGTTTCACTGTACTTAAAATGCCCTGTTGTAGTTTCTTAAAGTTTCTTTGCAATATGTAATTTGAAACTAAATCGGTTAAGTCTTTGTATTCTGTTCCTTTAAAACTCCATTGGTCTTATTTGAATGGAATCTACCCATGGATGGTTTTGTAACATGCATTGGTCATTTGGAAAGAATTGGATCTCCAGATTATACATATCTTCTAAATGTTGACATTTCGTTATATAATATCAAGATATCATATTTGTTAAAAAGCAACACCAAACTACGCAGAAAAGCATTTAAGTAACAGGAAACAGTCAAGCTCACAGTGATGTATACAAGTTTTCCAAAATTCTGATTCTCTTGAAAACTTGAATTTTATCATAGGTAACAAATATATTCAGTTGTTTTCCTTGATTTGACAGACACACTTGGTTCACTGAGAAAATGTTTACCAAATACCAACTTTGAATAACCATAATTTGTCAATTTTGCTTTCAAGTAAAAATGGTGTTCCATGAAAAAAAAAGCACTTCAGCTAAAACTCAACCAATCAAGTTATTTTTCTGGAGAAAACCACCCTTTGATCTGCAACAGTAGTGCTTTTTATGTACTGTCCATTTTGTCACACAGAATATTTAATACATGTATTCAAGGGTTAAGATAATAAATGAATAATTTCCATTGCTTTATCAAGGACATTCCTAAGTGAAGTTAGCTTGTTTGTGTGTGCATGTGTTTGCATAGCAGTGAAGAATAATAAAAAAAGAAACATGAAAGATTACCTCTTGTAGCATTTCCCAAAGAGTTTTAGCACATTGGCCCTGTAAGATGCTCTATAGCATACTGTCCACTATAGTTGCCACTAGTGGCTATTGAGCACTTGAAAGCTGGCTAATCTGTATTGATATGTACTGTAAATGTAAAATACATACTGGATTTCTAAGATTTATTATGAAAAAGAGCATGTAAATAACCTCATTCAAATTTTTTAACGTGTTGAAATGTTAATATTATTCATATATTGGGTTAAATAAAATATATTGTTAAAATTAAGTTTACTTTAAAAAATGTGATTACTAGACAATTTAAAAATTACATGTGTGGTTTGCAATATATTTCTGTTGGACAGCACTACTCTAGAAAAAAGTTTTATGCTCAAATTTATTTGGAAAATGTTAGATACACCATTCTCCCTTGAAGATTTATTTTGCATATTTGTATATTAGTAGTTCTGAGGAGTCCTGTAAAAAGAATCTTTTAAGATTTTGGTAAACCCAACATTTCCCAAACATGCCATATTTTTTGGACTATCTATTAACATTGTATAGAACTAGTTATACGACTATAAAACTTGTTGATCACAATTTGGGGAAGCATTATTCTGGTTCAATTTTTGTCATTTTACTGGTGAGAAATCTGAGGGCTAGAGTTTATCAAATTCTATAATGTTGAAGTCATGTAAGCATCTCTCTAGAAAATGTCCAAGAAAAAAAATTACTTATTTTTCTTTGCAGGTTGACCAATGTCTTCAGTTTAGTATAAAATAGTTTAAATTGATGATATAGTATTGAGCAATATCTTAAATTTACTGTTCCTTATTTTGGTTTGTTTAAAGATAGAAAAAACTTCTGATTTTAGAGTTACAAAGTTCCTTAACTTTTTACTTTTATAACCGAGGACAATAATTCTTAACCTTTTTAAGTTATGGATTGGATGAGACTCCTGAAAGGAAAACAGAAACTGTACAGATTCTCCCCTCAGGAATTGTATAAGTGCAAACATGCCATAGGACTTCAGGGATTTCGATTTCCTAAACCTATTCATGGACTGCAGGATAAGAATTCTTCACTGTGGTTCAGGGATAATGCATTTATGGATATTAACCAATAGTACTCTCTTGGACAAAATGTAAAGCACTGTGGATTGTGGTATAAAAGCCCATCAATCAATGGATGTTTATTGGATACCTACTGTGTATATTGTATAATTCTGAAGAATCCTGTGACGCTAATACAAGATAACTACTCACCAAGACTTTAAAATTTCTTAAGACTTTAAACATATTAAAAAAACCTTTAAATAACTTTAAAATAAGACTCATTTTATCTTGCTTTAGAAATATTTGTAGAAAAGCTCTGTAAAAGGTTAGAGTAAGTGAAACACCTACTGTACTCAAAAGGTTAGTTCTCTAATAAGAAGTTAGAAAAGCCATTATGCACTATATGTGGGCAATGTGCAGCATGTCTGTAGGGAAATAGACAATATTATACTTTCAAAATGTGTCTTGCCTTGATCAGTGATTGTTCTGTCTACTCATCATGGCACGGGCATCCATGCAGTAAGGTGCAGAATCTCCTATCCTGCCTATTTGTAAAAATGCCAGAAGGTGTTCATTTTATTTAGGAGTGTAGATTGATGCTTTATTTACCAAGATAGTAATGTTATTCAGTGTAGACCCAATTATGTAATTTTGTAAATCTAAAAGAATGTAAGTGAACTGAAAGAGAGATAAACTGAGGATAGTTAACTAAAAAGTTTGGAACCCGATTCTGATTCCTATTTTCCTGATGTCTCTGCCCTGAAGAGTTAAACTGCTTTATGTATCATCCAGGGGTGGCTTATATCCACTGATAGAGCCTGCACCACAGCTAAATTATACTGAGACATTGGAATACTTAGTATCCCAGGCCCTTTATATGCTAACCCAAACCTACCTTTCTAGAATCAATCCTCTCTGCTCCCCTACATATTCTCTATTCCTACTAGCCAATCTCTTAACTTGCTACATTCCATTTACAGGGTTTTTCTTCCTTCTGATTTCCATGTTTAACCACCCCCAGAAGTTCTCCCCATTCTTTTAGGCCCAGATGTCACTTCTGCTATGAAGCCTTGTGTGACCTCTGTCTCCAAATGAAAAATATTCCCTCCAGTACTTATTTATATCTTCCTTGTGGCATTTAGCACAGATTGCCTTGTGTGAGAATTAGTTTTCTATAGATTTTATTTCATTGAAGGCCAGGTCCACATCTTGCTCACCTCTGTCTCCCTCAGGGTATTAGGAAGAATTTGAAGTTTGTAACACTTTTGTAAGCATTTATTGAATAAATGTAAAATCTCAGAGACAATAGAGTGTGCTTAGTATTAACTATTAACATATATTTTTACATATATATAGGAATTGATAGAGAGCATACTCCAGTGGGAAATCTCATTTTGGAATTGGGACAAAGTAGAGGTAGAGAAGGAGAGGAAGGGGGTGGTGGAAGTTGAGTGTTAAGTCTCCTGTGCATGTCTGACCTTTCATAATTTCAGAATTCTTGCTGCCCCATCTAACTGTCACTGCCATTGCACAAGTGTCTTAGTTTTCATTTTACCCTGCCCACTGCCAATAATGCTATTGACAATTGCAAATGAGGTAGAAGTTCAGATGAGCTAATGTCTGACTGTGATAATATAAAATACCAGTTTCTTAAGGAGTGATTTTTTTCTCCCCTTACAGGCATGTAATGAATTCACTACACATGTGATGAACCTTCTTCGAGAGCAGAGTAGAACACGTCCCATTTCCCCAAAAGAGATTGAAAGGATGGTGGGCATCATTCATCGAAAATTTAGTTCCATTCAGATGCAACTCAAACAAAGCACTTGTGAAGCAGTTATGATTTTAAGATCAAGGTTTCTTGATGCCAGGTATGTGAGGCTACAAATCTATTGTGTGGCTTTTTTCCCTTTTCCCTTCTTGTATATTGTATTCTGTAAAACTGGCCAGTTGGTCTTAGATTCTTCTTTAACTTGGTTATAAAAAGTCTTCTTAGAGATAGCCAGGTAATTTCACCTCATAGTACCTGCCCTGCCAATCTCTTCTTGTCTGGGAGTGGTAGTGCTGTTAGCTGCCGATTCGGTGACCTAGGAAATGGATAGAATTAGTGCTACTACTAATGTCTTAAAAAAATGTAGCCTTTTGGTTCTTATGCTAAAACATATTTTTATGCACATAACTTCTCTTGCGCCACCTCAACTCCCTGGTCTACTGTATCTCTTATTTGTCTTTCCTCTGTGTCTCTTTTTGTTGCATCATCTTGCTGCACCAGCTCTCTGCTTGAGCCAGCTTGCCATGCAGGCCAGCTTGCTGCGTGGCCCAGCACTCTGCTTGGGCCAGCTCACTGCGCGGGCCAGCTTGACTTCACGACGAGGCCCCAGGAAATGAACCCTGGACCTCCCATATGGTAGACAGGAGCCCAATCACTTGAGCCACATCCACTTCTCTCTTGAAAGTATTGATACTCCTAATAAGGAGGTGTTATTATTGTTAATAGCAAAACCCCAAACTGTTTCTCTAAGTAAGAAGGCCTATTGATTTCTACTGTAAGGATGAAAATTTCTCTTTTATCTGGAGCTTGCACCAAATTCCACGAGAATTAGGTAATGAATTGATACAGTGTGTTTAAGACCTACTGGATGATATACCAGAAGAATTGTCAAATTCCTACTATACGCTGCATCCACAGAGATGCCTCTTAGGCACAGCTAGAGATCATAACCAGTCTTTAGTTGCATAAAGGAATTTTTATTTCATTTGCTTTCTCCCCCTTGGATTCTGACAGAAGTGATAATTACCATCAAAATTGCACAATATTAAAGAAAATAACTTTAAATTAGCTTCTCAGTCTGGAAAACAAGGTATATGGAACAGTCTTCATAACAAAGCTCTTCTTTAGAGCCAAGTAAGGAAATAGTTGGCACCTAATTATAGGAAATTTTAGTTTTACTGAATTTTTCTATTTTAAAAATACTAATCTCATTATGGAAAATTTTGACAATGTATAGACTAAAATAATGAGGGATTAGAGACAACTGAATTTTTATTACCTTGAAAAAGTCACTATAAATAAATGTTTTAATAATATTTCATTCTGTTTTTTTGGAGGGTGCTTTTTTAAAAAAATGTTTTTATGATATATAATGTGCATAATTTGATCTCTTGCTTTAAAAGATTATCACAAAAAAGAAATTAACAAATATTTTTCATAAAATATAAGCTCTGAGTTCAAATATTATTTTAATGGTTGAATTCTCCCAAATGGGTATATAATAAATAATTTCCTTAGCCCATTCCCCTAATTTTGAGCACTCAAGTTGTTCCCATTAATTTCTATTATAACTCCTTCCTTCCACAAGTATTTATTTGTTCTGAGGATATAGTAATGGCATACTTACCCTAATTGAGTTTATAATCTACTTGGTGAAACAGATAATAAACAAGTAAACAAATACACTTTCGTATACTATTTGATAATGTAATGAAATGTCATATCAGGATGGTAAGTGCCACAAAGAAAAATAAAACAAAGTAAGGGGAGAGAAAATGACAAAGAGGACTCTTATTTTAGACAGGTTTTTTTTTTTAAACTAATGTTTCAAAGAAAATTTTTATGCCTTGAATATTTTTTCATTAGAGAATTTGTGAGTTTACAAAACAGGGATGCATACCATACAGGATTCCCACACTTCACCCCACCACCATCACCTTGCATTGTTGTGGAACATTTGTTACAAATGATGAAAGAACATTTCCATAATATTACTGCTAACTATAATCCACAGCTTAGATTTGGTTTATTTTTCCCACAGATCATCCTATTATTAACACCATGTATTAGTGTTGTATATTTGTTATAGTTTTTGTGAGAATATTCTCAAATTTGTAATGTTAACCACAGTCTATCATCCACCACAGGCTCACATTGAATCTTTTTTATCTTTATTTTTAATTAATTAATTAATTTATTTATTTATTTATTCCCCTGTTCCGCCCCCAGCCCCAGTTGTCTGTTCTCTATGTCCATTTTTGCTGCTTTTTCTTCTTTGTCCGCTTCTGTGGTTGTCAGCGGCACGGGAATCTGTGTCTATTTTTGTTGCGTCATCTTGCTGCGTCAGCTCTCCGTGTGTGCGGCACCATTCCTAGGCAGGCTGCACTTTCTTTTTGCGCTGGGCGGCTCTCTTTACGGGGCGCACTCCTTGTGCGTTGGGCTCCCATACGTGGGGGCCCTGCTGTGTGGCAGGGCACTCCTTGCATGCATCAGCACTGCGCGTGGGCCAGCTCCACATGGGTCAAGGAGGCCCGGGGTTTGAACCACGGACCTCCCATTTGGTAGACGGGCACCCTATCCACTGGGCCAAGTCTGCTTCCCCTTTTTTTAATCTTTAGAATTATTTCCTAAGGATTAATTTCAGACATGGAATTATTTGATTAAAAAGTTTGAACATTTTTAGCACTCTTATTATATATCACTAAATTGTTCTTTCTTGTGTTTCATCCAAAATGAAATATTTCTTGGTCTAGTCTTAAACATGTGCTGTTTCCTCTGCCTAGAATTCCTTTTTTCCCTCTATCTAACCACCTCACCTCTCTTCCTCCCTCTGCAAACTATTCTCCCAACTCCCTCCATAAGTTGGTCACCAGTGATGAGTTGTCATCTGTGAGGGCATCTATCATAGAGCCTGGAACACAGCAGGTGCTTAATAAATATTTCTTGGTTCTAATGAGATCTTATTTACCTTTCCAAGACCAGCTCTTTAGGAAGGCCACCTTAATCATTCTACTGGATGGTCCCTTGTCTTCCCTTGAACATTGATACTATGCATATATAATTCTCAAGACCAAACTTCATGCAGACTACCTTTTACTCTACATTTTCATGAACATTTCTTCTCTCCACTAGTAAACCATAGAGTCTTTGAAAGCAGCAGCTAAGCCTTCTACTTTTATATTGCCCACAACTCCAACAAGTGTCTTAAATAGGCTATAAAAAATTGTTTATTGACTGATGAGAGGAATGAATATTTCTGCTTAGTAGTTTTAACAGTTCAAATTAAAGAGTTAGGGAAGTAACTTCAGAAAACAAACAAAAAACATTTTAAAATTAAATTTATTTGAACATTTTAATAAAAAATATGGTATAAGAAAGATAGTAAAAACTATTTCATGATAGAAAGGAATCCTTCCTAACACAAGTGCTGTCATTATCTTCGCTAATACTTTCCTATTCCTGTTAGCATGCATGCTTATTTTTCACCTAACTATTCATAATATAGACACCTAAATGATTTACTTTTCTTCCACAAAGAGAAAAGTATGTTAACAAGCCAGAGTGAGTCAAGCCAGAATGAGAAGGTGACAAAGCTTAGAGCAGAGTCCCCTCTCCTACAGAGACTGCTGTTAGCATGGGACTGATGTATCACTGCACAATGGCCTGAGGCAGAGCCATTTAAAATGTGGTGAACTCTGGAGGGAGTGACACTTTGGGGGAAATGTTTAATGGGCATTTTCTGCAGAATGTTTTTGCAATATATAAATAAAGTGTAAGTCCACATTCTCTCTTATGTCTTCAAGTGAATGCAAATACTGAGCTTTATTTCCAACTGTCCTCATAGTGCTTCTTAGCAAGCTCTGTATACTAAGAAGTCAACGTTGTTCTGCTCCAGGCAAAAATGCTCATTGAGGTATACCATTCCCTTGTTCACTGTTGCTTTCTACAAGGCCATACTCACATTTTCTTGATAATTAGACAAGTCAAAGCATAGACCAGTGCAAAATATTTAAGAACAAATTGGGTAGGCTCCTCTCCTCTTGTGATAGAAGTATGTAGTTTGGATACAGCCTAAGTGTCTGGGGTGCGATATTCTGTTCTTGCCCACAAATTTGTTCTCTGAGGTTTTTTGATGTTTACTAAAAATTACTCCTAGACAAAACTGATGTCAGCCACACTTAGCTTTTCTTTCCTTGATATGTTTCTGCTCATTTCTCCTTTCACAAGTCCATATTTTTGAAAGATACCCTCTGTCCTTGTGTTTTCACTCTTATCTGCCCTGCACCTTGCTGCTGGACTCTATATTTTAGATTGGGGGTCACAAACTCACGTTTACATATAATGAAATTGGTGGGGTGGCTGGATTGGGGTTGTATTTGGGGCAGTGGGGTTTAGAGCAAACAGGTACATATTTAGGCAGACAGTCATAATTCAGCTTCAAACTGTGGCAACCTTGCAAGAATGTGGGCCTAGCATGACTGAGCTTCCGTTTTTTTCAGAAAAAGTCAGAAACCCAGATTTCTATGAGCACATCATTACAGTATAGTCTCAACAAATGGTATCTGTGGATAAGGTAATACCTGTAGGTTTGACAGTTTAAATGTTTATTCTAGATCTTTCCTACCCTATTTATCTGCTCACCTATCCATCTATACATCAGAGTATGTCTCTTCAAGGTGTCCCCACTTCAGGCCTTGTTCTTATTTTCGATAAATGCTTGACTCCAGCAAAAATGGTAATTGCTATTCTTCTTGGTATAGTTTTCTTCCCTTCCCTGTCTTTCCCCAATGAGCTCCCCCTATCTTAACCATCATCAGTTCCCATTTATTTTAATCCCTAAATAGAATTTGAATCTCTTCTTTATCCCTCAGGAAGCCATAGTTTAAAGCCCCCTTTAAAAAAAAAGAACTGAAATTAAGAAGAAGATGTTTTGATTATACCTAGATTTCTTACTCCCTCAATGCTACCTTAATGTTAAGAGAGACCACATATTTAACTTGACATGTTAGCAACATCATTTTATCTAGAAGAATCTCGTATGGTACATACATTTACAACTGCCTAGTTGACTATCTCTGACTTTTCTGAGTGTAGAATATTACAATTGAGAAAACTATTAAGATTATTTGGAAGAAAGAATGAAGAATATTGTTTGGGAATAAAAGTATGCTAATATTTAGACTGAATCCTTTTAAAATCTTAATAAAAAACCCAAGTATAGATTACTTTTTTTGTTATTTGATAAATGTTGTTAATAAATACTTTGATTTTCCACCCTTCCACCCCACCCCACCCCATTCCCAGCAAAAATTTTTAAAAAAATGTTGTTCCCCTACTCTTTCCCTTGTGAGAAAATCATGCAGGCAGTTGCTTAAGCAGAAAAATCCAGAAGTTCTTCCTAATGTATTTTATTTTCCCTACCTTCCTCATCTCTTCCACATCATACCCCCAATCCAATCATCATCAAAGTCTATTGCCTTTGCCTCTTGAATATCTTGAATCTTTTTATTTCCATTGCTCTCACTCTATGCCAAGAGCATCATCTCTCAAGTGCACCACTGCAGTGAGTTTCCTTAACTGATCTCTGTATTTCCTTTCATGTCATCCTCCAACTATTCTTTATGTAGCAGTCAGAACGATCTTTTTAAAATATGAAACTTAAAATTTTTAATAGCTACCTATTGCTCTTAGAATAAAATCCTAGTCCACAAAGCCTGTTATAATCTGCCCCCTTCCTATCCTTCCAGACTCAACTCAAACATTTTATTTTCACTGTACTCCAGCTTCCTCTAGCCTCTTAAACTTGCCAGATTCTGTTTTTGGACAATTTTCTCTGCATATTCCTCTTCCCCTCTACTCTTTGTCTGACCAATTTCTACACATTTGCCAGACCTCAGATTAAATAAATGTCACTCCTTCCTGAGTCCGCAGTCTATGTGAGGGTTCCTTCTTTTTCCCTCCTCTTTCCCCACTTCCCCAACCCCCACCCCCACCCTGCTGTTTTTGCTGTCTGTGTCCATTTGCTGTGTGGTCTTCTGTACCTGTTTCTCTTTTTGTCTTTTCTTCTGTCTTTCTCCTCTAGGATTCACCAGGATTCAATCCTGGGGACCTCTGATGTAGAGAGAGGTTCCCTGTCAATTGCACCACCTCAGTTCCTGATCTCTGCTGTGCTACATTTTGACTTCCCTTCGTCTCTCTTTTGTTGCATCATCATCACGCTGTGTGATCACTCCCACGGGCACTGACTCACCGCGTAGGTGCTCAGCTTGCTGTGCAGGCACTTGGCTCGCCACATGGGGCACTGGCTCATCACGTGGGTCCTGGCTCAGTACGCGGCTCACCATGTAGGCACTTGGCTCACCATGTGGGCACTCGGCTCACTGCACAGGCACTGGTTCACCACGCGGGCACTCATGTGGGTACTCAGTTCACCATGCAGGCAGTCGTGCATGCACTTGGCTCACTGTACAGGCACTCGGCTCATCATGCAGGTACTCAGCTCACTGCATGGGCACTCAGCTTGCCATGTGGGCACTTGTGTGGGCACTCAGACACCATGTGGGCACGCACATGGGCACTCAGCTCACTGCATGGGCACTTGACTCACCGTGCGAGTACTTGACTCACCACGTGGGCACTGGCTCGCCACAAATGCACACTTTCTCTTTTTCTTTTTTACCAGGAGGCCCGAGAGGTCAAACCCAGGTCCTGCCATATGGTAGGCAGAGGCCTTATCACTGGAACCACATCCACTTCCCAGGTTTCCTTCTTAAAAACTTTAATTTTACTTCATACTTTTCCTTTGTGGCACTTACAAGTGACCATAATTTGTAATTATTTATTTCTGTGAAACTTGTCTAATGTCTTTCTTCCCCCCAACTCTCTATTCTTTCCCTTAGCCCTTTACTCCTCTATAAATTCTCTGGAAAAAGGGACCTTGTCTGTTTTATTCTCACTGGATCTTCTTTGAGTGCCTAGAACACAATAGATTCTCAATAAATATTTGTTAAATAAATTAATGTATGAAATGTATTGTGCTTCACATACTAATATTTCTCATAGTGACCCTATACCTTAAAATGATTTGGGTAGTGCTTTGGAGGATGCCAAGAACATAATTTACAATATTTAATGATAAATTAGACCTTAGGAATGTTTAAAAATAAAAATCAACTTTTTTTTTTGGTAGGGTCCTAATTAATCTTTCCCTCTTTGCTGATTATAACTATGATACTTTTTGGCTCTTGTCATAGACGGAAAAGGCGTAACTTCAGCAAACAGGCCACAGAAATCTTGAATGAATATTTTTACTCACACCTCAGCAACCCTTACCCCAGTGAAGAAGCCAAAGAGGAGCTGGCCAAGAAATGCAGCATCACAGTGTCACAGGTGAGAGAGGACCTTGTGATTCTGTTTTGTTTTCCACCAGTATAGTAGGCCTTTTCCTTCCTCAGGGCATTCTCTTCATTTCATATTTAAATGTTCCAGCATCAAAGAAAGATACATTTTATACTTAAGTGACACTCCAGTAAATGGCATGTAGTCTGATTTAGATGACTGACTTAAGCATCTACCAGTGAGAAACCAATTTATTTGTTGCTGAAAGGAAATTTAATGTAACTCTGGTGAAAGCTTTAAGAAATTCACCAAGCCCTTTCTTGGGAACCATGCTATAATGTTTGGGTCCCAAGTCTTTCTTTGCTTCCTCCTTATCTGCTAAGCAAAAGAATTAAGTTCGTGTCTGTCACTGTTTTTTTGTTTTGTTTTGTTTTTTTCCCCACATTCATTTGTCATAAATTGTGACCCTGAAATTAGGTGTCATCTTCTAGGAAAAATACATTTAGGCAAATAAATTAGTGTTTGTATTGAGGATTAGAGATACTTTAATAAATAACTCTACTTCCTTTAAAAAAAATAAGTGTATCCTGTTGGCATTAGCTCTAAATACAACTTTGTATAAATAAACATATTGCTGCTTATTGCTGCTTATAGATTGTAATTTAAACAGCATTTCTTTATAGCATGCCAATATGCCAGTTTACCAGCTAGTTCTTACAGTGGAACTTACAGAAAGCTGACCTTTGGCAGAAATTTCAATATCTAGGGGTCACATGACACACATTTTAAAAGTAGTTTCTTAGTAAATACCCCTGCTGTCCATTTGAAATCCAAGACACTATAGATGGCCTTCAGTTCTAATGAGGGTGTCATATCAATATATAAGTTATCTTTATTTAACGGAACAGGGCCTGAGTTGAGATGATTTTCAACTCCTACTGTGGCATTATTTTCCTTAGAAACCTCTAAAGCAGCCTTAGATTTATAATTAAGATTTCAGTTAAGATTTACTGTCATTCTTTTATGAAATGGTGGTATATCTTGATTCCTGTTGCTCATTTTGAAGTAGAAAATAGATTTGGGTTATAAACTTATAAAGACATATATTATATAAAACATTACTGCCTAGGTTATATAGTCCTCAATGCCACTTGAAATATGTAGTGTGGTATAATATGCAGGATCAGAAAAGAAAGATGAACTTAAAGAATATTCACCATCAGTGCATTATTTGCTGATGTGTTGATTTTTCCTGAACATTAGTGAAGTGATTAGGCTTACGATGAATGCTAGGTAATTGTGTCAAGTCTGGTTTTCCAGCGCTAACAACAGCTCTTTGACTTAGCATCCTAATATTCATGGGTTCAGTTTAAATTAAAGGATTTCCCTGTTCTGTTCCCCCTTTTTTATTTTATTTCCATATGCACCATTGAGAAAAGCAAATTATGTTTTGTTTTGTTTTATTTTAAACTATAATCTGGGTTTTTCATTGTTGTAGTACCTCACACCTTAAACATTGTATAGGGCCAGGTCAATACATGCTCATGGAGTGAGAGAAGAGTTTCTCTCTGGCTGTCCTGAATTAGGGAAGTATCATTCTACTTTAAAATAGGATAGGAACAGTTATATTTAGGTTTTTAAAAGATATTTAATTACTATGTTAATTTCACTTATTTTATATAAAAAATTGTTTTGTTAGGTTTTGAAGCATTTTTAATAATGGCTTGAGATGTACAAATAATATAGTCATAGTAGACATATTACCCTGTGTAAAAGGCAGTTATTTTGACCTGTGTTTCTCCCAGGTCAGCCTTTCAAACAATTTCAGCTGTGAGGCTATGTATCTATTTAACTTGCAACAGTTTTTTTCCCCCTTTTTACCTATTTCCTCTCTAAAAAGTTAATTTTTCCCTCATATCTCTAAAGTAGAAACAGTTTTGTCATCTTAACTACTAAAGATGACAGTTGCTTTCCTTATAATTGGGTTTTTGTTTAAGTTGTTTAGAACTGAAAGCAGAAAATTGCTATACCAGGCCTGATAGACCAGGCTTTGTTTTCCTCAGAAAAGAATGCCACTGTTTAAAATATACATCATACTAAAATGCAATTAAATTTAGAATCTAGACATTGTTCATATACAAAGCTAACTTACACACACGCAAAAAAAGTGAAAACCCATTGAAAGCAGGCAACTATAGCAAATCTTTTTGCCAGATATATAGTATATGGAACTGTGATTTATAATTTATTGCTACTGCTTAAAATACTCAATCATTAATAATAAGTAGGTAACCTACAGAAGAGAATGTAAGAAAGTATTTTAAATACCTTGAAGGTAGGAGAGAATTTCTTAAAAAGGACTCAAAATGTCCCTGGTAGCAGGGATCTTGTCTGTTTTTCTAAAGAAAAGATCAATAAATTCAGTGGTAGAGTTTTGTTTATCAAAGTACTTAATAAAGAATGTGAAAATAAATCAACATTATATGACCATTTTAGTAAAGATTGGATCAGGCAAGAATCATCAATAGGTATTAAATCTAGGGAAAATTTTCGATGAGAAACATGGTCTTAAATTGTTTCTCTATAGGCCATTTATCAGCTGCAAGGGAGAAAAAAATAGTAATTATATAGTAGAACAAAACATTGACTGAGTGATCAAAATTAACATTACCAGTGAAGGGCAGGTGGACATTGTGTGTAGTATTTTCTCTGAGAATGTGTACCCTGAGTCTTAATCACTAGAAAACATCAAACAAACCAAAAATTAGAAACTTTCTATTAGGGAAAAGGTAGGGAAGGGAGCGTTATTCAAAAATGTCAAAGAAAGGCCATGGAAATGTTCCAGATTAAAAGGGCTAAAGAAACATAAGTGAATACCATAACTGACTGCAAACTGAATCCTTTCTGGGGAATAAAAAAATGCCAGAAGACATTATTGGGTTAAATGAACTGAACTAAATTATAATTGGTAATTGTGCTATGGCTATGTAAGAGAATATCCCTAGTTTTAGGAAATAAACACTGACTTATTAGGAGTAAAGGGCCATGATGTATGGAATTTACCTTCACATGGTTCAGAAAATAAATGTGTGTGTATTTTACATTCTTATATATATAAACACACACACATACATATACAAAGAGAAAGCATACTGATTGCACTTAAATGCTAAAACAAATGGAATAAAATGTTAATAGTTGAATCAGGTTAAAGTGAATACACAGGTTTTGTTTGTTCTATTTTTATTTTTGTAACTTTTTTGTAAGTTTGAAATCATTTCCAGATAAAATGTTTTCTTAAATGTGATGACAGCTCACCAACTACAAGAGGAGTTGCAAATATATGACAACACAGGTTTAAGAGCTGAAATAGATAAGAAGTTCCTATAGATTTGTGTTAGTCAGCCAAATGGGTGCAGATGCCAAGTACCAGAAATCTGCTGGCCTTTCTAAAGGGTTGTTTTTGGTCACAAGACCATAAAACGTATGTTACTTCCCTCCCCAAAGTCCGTTGCCACGTGTTGGAGCAAGATGGTGGGTGATATCTGCAAGGGTTCAGCATTCCTTCTTCCTCTTAATGCTCCGTGATCCTAGCTTCTTCCAGTCTCAGTTGTAGGCTGGTATTAAGGCTTACCTCTTACCCCAGGGCTCTTTCTTTCAGGGCTCAGCTACTCAGGTCTCTTCACAAGGTCAGCTGTAGACTATCAGGCTCATCTTTCCTCCCAGGCCTCTGCCGTGTCTAATGAGGTGTCCCTCTTTCTTTGTGTTCTTCTTCTCTGTGTGTTTACTTCCGTCTGTTTTATCCCTAAGGGAGCTGAGTTGCACTCTAATGACGTGTTGGATCAGAGCCCTAATCTTAACATACTTTAATCAGACGTCTCAGCTGAATCTAATACAATCAAAGGGTCATCACACAAGAGGAACCAACCGGTTTACAAACATGTTCTATATTTCTTTTTGGAATTCATAAATAATATCAAATTGCCACAGATTAATAAGAAAAAGACAACTCAATTGAAAAATAGGCAAAAGACATAGATAAGAATTTCACAAAAGAAATAGAAATGGTAAATCATCATATGAAAATATGCTCATTCACATTAGTAAGTAGGAAAATGTGATTTTAATACTGCAATGAAATAAGATTTTACATTTTCTTAGATTGGCAAAAATCAGTAAGTCTGACCATACCAAGGGTCAACAAGAATGTACAGCAATAGGAACTTTTATTTTATACATTGATGATAGGAATGTAAATTTATATAGCATTTTATTTATTTATTTTATTTTATTTTTTTAAAAGATTTATTTTATTTGTCTCCCCTATCCCCCGTTGTCTGCTCTCTGTGTCCATTCACTATGTGTTCTTCTGCATCCGCTTGCATTATCAGACGGCACTGGGAAACTGTGTCTCTCTCTGGTTGCATTATGTTGCTATATCAGCTCTTCATGTGTGTGGTGCCATTCCTGGGCTGGCTGTGCTTTTTTCACATGGTGCTCCTCTCCCTGTGGGGTGCACTCCTTATGTGTGGCATGGCACTCCTTGCACACGGCAGCACTGTGCATGGGCCAGCTTACCACACAGGTCAGGAGGCCCTGGAGATCGAACCCTGGACCCTCCATATGGTAGGCAGACACTGTCAGTTGAGCCACATCTGCTTCCATGTATAGCATTTTAGAAAATTGGACACTATCTAATATATTTGAACATGTACATATCATTCAATCTACAATTTTACCTGTATATGAAAATTGCTCTAGATAATTCCTTTTCCATATATATATGTAAGAATGCTCATAGTA
Organism: Dasypus novemcinctus; assembly: GCF_030445035.2. Lineage (NCBI taxonomy): Eukaryota > Metazoa > Chordata > Mammalia > Cingulata > Dasypodidae > Dasypus > Dasypus novemcinctus. The sequence goes on along the minus strand of NC_080680.1, from coordinate 91,462,307 downwards.
ATATTGTTTGAAAATGGCAGAAAACTTTGAACAACCCAATGTCCATCGACAAGGGGATGGATAAATATACTCTGGTAAAATCCTGTAATGAAGGGCTTTACAGCATTGAGAAAAGAATGATCTACAGCTACACACATCAAATCAAGTTAATCTCAGAGACATAATGTTGAATGAAAAATGCAAATTGCAGAGTATATGTAGTATGATACCATTTTCATAAAGTTTAAAACCAAGCAAAATTTAGCAGCATGTTGTTTAGGGAGGACATTTATATGATTAAATATAGAAAAGAAAGACAATGTTAAAATATATATATATTCATTTCAGTGTTAAGGGATCAAGAAGAAGTATTCAAGCAGTTTCAGCGGTGTTATTAATACTAAGGGACTATTTTAGTTATTGCACTATAAAACTATGTATACAAGTCAGGGAAGTATTATGAATCATTAAATCTAAATAAAGAATGTTTTAAAGAATATTTTCATTCATTTGTTTAACAAATATTTATTAAAATACCTATTATGTGCCAGGTATTATGCCTAGGACAACTCAGTGGATTTAATAGGTAAAATCCCCTGGCATACTTGATAGAAATATATAGATATATTCACCAAAAATATGTACAAGAATATTCTTAGCAACACTATTCATTATATCCCAGACTAGAAACAATGCAATGTCCATCAATAGGAAAATGGTTAAACAAATGTGGTATATTCATGCACTGCAATACTATACAGCAACAAGAATGAAAGAGATGTTACTATATGTAACTACATAATGTTAAGTGAAAGAAGTCAGACATTTAATTTTTTAAAAACCCAGGCCAAATTAATCCGATGTTAAATAAGTAGTCAGGATAGTGGTTACTCTTGGGGGAATAATGATTGGAAAGAGGAATGAGGTAGACCCTGGGGAGTTGATAGTGTTCTGTTTTTTAATATAAGTGGTGGCTTCATGGGTATGTTCATATTATAAAAAATCATCAAGCTCTCACTTAAGATTTATTTATCTTTTCTGTGTGTCAGTCTATTTACCTACCTACCTACCTAACTTCCTATATAAAATACTTGACTAAAAAGTTTACTTTAACAATAACAATAAACTTGTCCTCATGGAGCTTACATTTTATAGGAAGATACATATAGATAAATAAGTAAATGAGATAGTAAGTCAGAAAGTGACAGATGCTCTGGAGAAAAATAAAAGGGAGAAAGGAAGATAAGGAGTGCAATTTGTAATAGGATGGTAAAGAAAGTCCCTCCAGAGAAGGTAGGTTTGGTAAAGATTAAAGGAGATGAACAAACAAGCCATGTGGATAACTGGTGAGGAACATCCCAGCCAGAGGGAAGAAGTGCAAAGGCAGTGAGGTAGAAGTGGCCTAAGCAAGGGAAGAAGTAGTGAGTGATTAAGTCAAAGGGACTGAGGTCCTAATGATGTAAAGGCCTTAAAGCCATGGTGATGATTTGGGCTTTTACTGAGTGAGATGGAAAACAATTGGAGATTTTTCAGGTGAGGAGTGACATGATTTGACTTTATTTTTTAACAGGATCATTGTGGCTGCTGTATTGACAAAATATGGAAGACAAGGGGAAAACAAAGACATTAGTTGATGTGCACTTGCAAGGTACACTAGGCAGAAGTGGTCGTGGTGGTTTCGACCAGGGAGTTTGTGGTAGAGGTGATGAGATGCGGCTGGATCCAGGTGTATTTTGAATACAGAGCCTGGAACACTGATAGATTGGATGTAGAATTGAGAGAAAGAGAGTTAAAGATGATTCCAACATTTTGGCCTGAGCAATAAAGGATGGAGTTGTTGTTAAGCGTGATGGTGAAGACTGTGGGAGGAGCAGATTTTCAAGAGAAGATCATGAATTTGGTTTTAGACAGGTTAATATATACTATAGATGTTAAAGTTTCCTATGTATTATAGCTATGAACCGGCATGAATATGTGAAAAATTTATAATTTATGCTAGCCCTACATTAATGTGATAAGGAATTATAAATGTGTTCTTAAAATAGAGTTGCATGCCGAACACAGAATTAGAAAGCATGTTAACATAATCTCAGATTTCTTAAGGCTTAGTTTGATTGAGTAAGCTAGAATTCCCCTCTATAGAACACCCTGAAAATTTACAAAAGAAGAAATTATTTTAAATGTCATATGCACTGTAACTCATGTAACCTGAATTATCATACATTCTTAATTATTGGAACAGATATTAATATGCTTTTACTTTATGGAATAGAACTAACTCATATTGATTTTATTGATAAATGCTAATAAAGCATATAATTCATCCAACATATACAATCAGTGGTATTTGGTATAATCATATAGTTGTGCAGTAATCATTTCAATCATTATTAGAGTATTTTCGTTATTTCAGTAATAATGAACAAAAAACAGGCAAACAAGAAAACAAGCAAGAAAATTCTTCACTTCTCAATCTCTGCTTCCCCTGACATATGTAACTACTATTTCTGACTATTCTTACATATTTATTTTTAAGCAGTTTTATTGAGATATATTCATATACCATACAATCAATCCAAAGTGTATAATCAGTGGCTTTTAGTGTAATCACAATGTTATGCATTCATCACCACAAAAGATGTTAGAACAGTTTCATTACTCCAGAAAGAAAAACCCCACACACCCATAGCAGCAACCTCTCAATCCCTGTATCTTCCCCAGTCTTACAAAACCACTAATCCAATTTCATCTTTAAAATTTGATTTATATTTATATTTTGTATAAATGGAATCATACAATGTGTAGTACTTGGTATCTGGTTTCTTTCTCTTAGCATAATGTTTTTTGTGTGTAATATTAACATCTTATATAATAGTATTAACATATTAGTTCAGTTTCAAAGAAAAACGGTCTTATATATACAATTTAACCATATTCATATTTTTTTTTTTAGTACTTTTTTTTTTCCGCTAAAGTACATTTTTTTTTTTTAAAGATTTATTTATTTATTTAATTCCTTCCCCCCCCCCCCCGTTTGTCTGTTCTTGGTGTCTGTTTGCTGCGTCTTGTTTCTTTGTCCGCTTCTGTTGTCGTCAGCGGCACAGGAAGTGTGGGCGGCGCCATTCCTGGGCAGGCTGCTCTTTTCTTTTTCGCGCTGGGCGGCTCTCCTCACGGGCGCACTCCTTGCGTGGGGCTCCCCCACGCGGGGATCACCCTTGCGTGGCACGGCACTCCTTGCGTGCATCAGCACTGCGCATGGCCAGCTCCACACGGGTCAAGGAGGCCGGGGTTTGAACCGCCGACCTCCCATATGGTAGACGGACGCCCTAACCACTGGGCCAAAGTCCGTTTCCCCATATTCATATTTCACATGTGGTATTACTAAGCTATGCATTCCCATGTTACATTTTTTAGCTTTCCTTCTAGTAATATACATGATCTTAGACTTTCCCTTTAATCTACTGTATACCATTTAATAACACTGCTAGTTATGAACATTATGTTGTACTTTTCTTTTTTCTTTCTCTTTTATTAACTTTTTTTCACTTCATATTCTTTTTTTTAATTTTTCCTTGCGCTTTCATCTTTTCTGTTCATTTCCAAAATATTAACACACATCCTTTTTACCAATTCTGTACAAGTTAACCCTCAGCTTTCCATTCTCTAATCTTATTCTTTCTGGTGACCCATATTCAAGTTATTAACTCCATAAGATTACATAATATATTTAGTTCATAGTAGCGCAGTCATGTAGTATTTGTCCTTTTGTGTCTGGCTTGCTTCACTTAACAGAATGTCCTCCAGGTTCATCCATGTTGTCATATGCTTCACAACTATATTTCTTCTTACAGCTGCATAATATTCCATTGTGTGTATACATCACAGTTTGTTTATCCATTCATTGGTTGATGGATCCCAGGGTTGTTCAATCATGAATAACAATGCTGTGAACATTGGTATGCTCATGTCACTGCTCTCAGTTCTTCATGAATAACGACACTATGAACATCAGTATGCTCATGTCACTGCTCTCAGTTCTTCTGGGTATATACCTGATAGTGGTATTGCCAGGTCACATGGCAAATCTATATTCAACTTCTTCAGAAACTGCCAAACAGTCCTCCACAGTGGCTGTACCATTCTACATTTCCATCAACAGTGAATTAGTATTCCTATCTCTCCACATCCTCTCTAACACTTGGAGTTCTCTGACTTAATAATGACCAATTCTGATAAGTGTGAGATGATATCTAACTCCTAGCTTTGATTTGCATTTCCCTAATCATTATTAGGGATGTTGAACATTTTCATGTGTGTTTTATGTTTTTCTTTTTTTTGCCATTTATATATTTCTTCTTTGGACAAATGTCTATTTAGGTCTTTTACCCATTTTTCAATCCAGTGGTTTGTTATTGTTGAGTTGTAGCATCTCTTTATATACCATGGAAATTAAACCTTTATCAGATATGTGATTTCCAAATATTTTTTCCCACTGAGTCAGCTGCCTTTTCACCCTTTTTACAAAGTTCTTGAGGTATAGAAGTGTTTAATTTTGAGGTGGTCCTATTTATCTATTTTTTTCTTTTATTGCTCATGTTTTGGATGTGTGATCCAAGAAACCGCCACCTACCACAAGGTCTTTAAGTTATTTCCCTACATTTTCTTCTAGAAGTTTTATGGTCTTGGCTTTTATATTTAGGTTTCGATCCATTTTGAGTTGATTCTTATATAGGGAGTTAGATAGGGGTCCTCTTTCATTCTTTTCATTATGGATATCCAAGTTCTCCCAGCACCATTTGTTAAAGAGACTCTTTTGTCCCTTTAACATGGTTTTTGGTAGGTTTGCTGAAAACTAGTTGGCCATAGAGGCGAGGGTTTCTAGACTTTCAATTTTATTCCACTGATCAATGTGTATTTCATTATGCCAATGCCATGCTATTTTGACCACTGTAGCTTTGTAATATGTCTCAAGGTCAGGGAGTGAAATTCCTCCCACATTGCTCTTCTTTTTTGGAATGCTTTTGGCTATTTGGGTGCACTTTCCCTTCCAAATGAATTTGGTAATTGCCTTTTCTATTTCTGTAAAGTAGGCTGTTGGGATTTTGATTGGTATTGCATTGAATCTGTAAATCAATTTGGGTAGAATTTACATCTTCACAATATTTAGTCTTCCAGTCCATGAACATGAAATGTCTTTCCATTTGTTTAGGTCTTCACTGATTTGTTTTAGCATTGTTTCGTAGTTTTCTGCATATAGGCCCTGCACTTTGGTTAAATTGATTCCTAGGTATTTGAGTCTTTTTTTTTTTGCTATTGTAAATGGAAATTTTCCCGATTTCTTCCTCCAATTGAATCCTACCACTTTGCTGAACTCATTTATTAATTCAAGTAGCTTTGTTGTAGACATTTTGGAATTTTCTAAATAAAGGATCATGTCATTAGCTAATTGTGCTTATATATATATATAGTCTAATTGCTCTAGCTAGAACTTCTAGCACAATGTTGAATAACAGTGATGACAGTGGGCATCCTTGTCTTGTTCCTGATCTTAGAGGGAAAGCTTTCAGTCTCTCACCTTTGAGTACAATGTTGGCTATCGGTTTTTCATATATATGCCCTTTTTCATATTGAGGAATTTTCCTTCTTTTTTAAAAAAAGGTTTATTTATTTATTTATATTTATTTCTCTCTCCTTCCTCTCCCCCTCCCCCCCCCAGTTGTCTGCTCTCTGTCCATTTGCTGTGTGTTCTTCTGTGTCTGCTTGTATTCTTGTCAGCGGCACCAGGAAATCTGTGTCTCTTTTGTTTTTGTTGCATCATCTTGCTGCATCAGTTCTGTGTGTATGTGGCGCCACTCCTGGGCAGGCTGTACTTTTTTCGTGCGGGGCGGCTCTCCATAAGGGGTGCATTCCTTGTGTGTGGGGCTTCCCTACGCAGGGGGCACCCCTTCATAGCACAGCACTCCTTGTGCGCATCAGCACTGCATTGTGGGCCAGCTTACCACATGGGTCAGGAGGCCCTGGGTTTGAACCCTGGACCTCCTATATGGTAGGCAGACGCTCTATCAGTTGAGCCACATCCGCTTCCCAAGGAATTTTCCTTCTATTTCTATCTTTTGAAGTGTTTTTATCAAGAAAGGATGCTGGATTTTGTTAAATGCTTTTTCTGAATCAATCAAGATGATCATGTGGGGTTTTTTTTCCCCTTCAGTTTGTTAATGTGGTGTATTATATTAATTGATTTTCTTATGCTGAACCACCCATGTATATCAAGAATAAATCCCATTGGTTGTGGTATATGTCTTTTGATTTGATATGCTGTTGGATGCTTTTTGCAAGTATTTTGTTGAGAATTTTTGTATTCATTAGAGAGATTGGTCTGTAATTTTCTTGTAGTGCCTTTATCTGGCTTTGGTATTAGAGTGATGTTGACTTTGGTGATGCTGAGTTTGGTAGCATTCTTTTCTATTCAATATTTTGGAAGAGTTTAAACAGGATTGGTGTTCATTCTTCTCAAAATGCTTGGCAGAATTCACTTGTGAAGCCACCTGGTCCTAGACTTTTCTTTGTTGGGAGAGTTTTGATAACTTATTCAGTCTCTTTAAATATGGTTGGTTTGTTTTGAATTTCTTGTAGCATCAGTATAGGTTGTTTCTAGGAATTTGTGCATTTCATCTAGGTTGTCTAGTTTGTTGGCATACAGTTTCTTCTATTATCCTTTTATGATCCTTTTTATTTTTGTGTGTCAATCGTAACTTCCCCCTTTCATTTCTGATTCTATTTATTTGAGTCTTCTTTCTCTTTTTTCTTGTGTTAGTCTAGCTAAGGGTTTGTCAGTTTTATTGATCTTTTCAAAGAAATAGCTTTTGGTTTTGTTGATTTTCTTTATTTTTCTGTTCTCATTTTAATTTCTTTCTGCTCTCATCTTTGTTATTTCTTTCCTTCTGCTTACTTTGGGAATGCTTTGCTGTTATTTTTCTACTTTTCTCCAGTTGTTCAGTTAGTATTTGCTTTTAGCTGTTTCTTCTTTTTCAATATAGGTGTTTAAGGCTATAAATTTCCCTCTCAGCACTGCCTTCTCTGTATCCCAGAAGTTTTGATAAGTTTTCTTTTTTTTTCTTTTCTTTTTTTTTTTTAAGATTTATTTATTTATTTAATTTCCCCCCCTCCCCTGGTTCTCTGTTCTGGGTGTCTATTTGCTGTGTCTTGTTTCTTTGTCCGCTTCTGTTGTCATCAGCGGCACAGGAAGTGTGGGCGGCGCCATTCCTGGGCAGGCTGCTCTTTCTTTTCACGCTGGGCGGCTTTCCTCACGGGCGCACTCCTTGCGCGTGGGGCTCCCGCACGCTGGGGACACCCTTGCGTGGCAAGGCACTCCTTTGCGCGCATCAGCACTGCGCATGGCCAGCTCCACACGGGTCAAGGAGGCCCGGGGTTTGAACCGCGGACCTCCCATATGGTAGACGGACGCCCTAACCACTGGGCCAAAGTCCGTTTCCCTTGATAAGTTTTCATTCATCTCAATATATTTACTGATTTCACTTAAAATTTCTTCTTGGACCCACTGATTATTTAGGAGTGTTGTTCAACCTCCACACATTTGTGATTTTACCTCTTTCCTGTCTATTATTGATTTCTAGTTTCATTCCATTATGATCTGAGAAGATGCTTTGCATAATAATTTCAGTCTTTTTATATTTATTGAGACCTGCCTTGTGACCTAACATGTGGTCTATCCTGGAGAAAGATCTAGGAACACTTGAGATCCATAACCTGCTGAGTTTGTGTGCAGTGTTCTGTTTATGTCTGTTAGGTCTAGCTCATTTAACATATTGTTCAAGTTCTCTGTTTCCTTGTTGATCTTCTGTTTAGTTGTTCTATTTAATTATGTGAGTGGTGTGTTGAACTCTCCAACTATTATTGTAGAGATGTCTGTTTCTTCCTTCAGTTTTACCAGTTTGCCTCATGTATTTTGGGGTACCGTGACTAGGTGCATAGATATTGATGACTTATTTCATTGTGGTAGATTGTCCCTTTTATTAATATATAATGGCCTTCTGTATCTCATAACATTTTTTTGCATCTGAAATCTGTTTTGTCTGTTATTAGTATAGCTGTCCAGGCTCTTTTTTGGTTACTGTTTGTGTGGAGTATCTTTTTATAACCTTTCACTTTCAGCCAGTTTGTATCCCTGGGTCTAAGGTGAGGTGAGCTTCTTGTAGGCAGCATATGGATGACTCATGTTTTTTTTTATCCATTCTGTCAGCCTGTATCTTTTTATTGGGGAGTTTAATCCATTCACATTTATTGATATTACTGTAAATGCATTATTTACTTCCACCATTTTATTCTTTAGTTTTCATATATCATGTCTTATTTTCATCTGTCTTTTTATTCTTTGGTTATCCTTTCTGCTGTTCTTGTCTTCTATACTCTCTTACAAGCCTCTTTCTCCTGTCTTTTTCTTTCAGGCTGTAAATCTAACTTTAATATTTCCAGCAAAGGTGGATTCTTTTTTTGAACTCACTTAGATTCTTGTTCATTTGTGAATATATTAACCTTATCTTCATAGTTGGACAGTTTTGCTTGATAAAGAATTCTCGACTGGCAGTTTTTTTCTGTCAGTATCCTAATTGTATCATACCACTGTTTTCTCGCCTCTGTGGTTTCTTATGAGAAATTCACACTAAGTCTTACTGGGTATCCTTGTATGTGATGGTTTGCTTCTCCTTTGCTGTGCTCAGAATTTTCTCTTTATCTTTGACATTTGACATTCTAAGTAGTATGTGTCTTGGAGTAGGTCTAGTCAGATTTATTCTGATTGTGGTATGCTGTGCTGCTTGGATATGTAAGTTAATTTCTTTCATGAGAGTTGGGAAATTTTCAGGTATTAGTTCCTCAAATACTCTTTCTATCCCTTTTCCCTTCTCTTCCTCTGGAACTCCCATGCACACAATGTTGTTGTGTTTCGTGTTATCATGCAACTCCCTGAGCCCCTGCTCAATTTTTATCCATTTTTTTCCTCTGTTCTTTTTTCTCTTCAATTTCAGCCCTTCTTTCTTCTAAATCACTTAACTTCAATCATTTTGAGTTTACTACTGTATTCCTCTAATGTGTTTTTTATTTCACCTATTGTGTCTTTCATTACCATGCACTGTGGTACTTTCTGTTCAGGCTTTCAGATGCTTCTTTGTTCTTAGTGTTTTCTTGATGTCCTTTATCTCTTTAGCAATATGGCCTTTCATCTTATTAATTGATTTTGGAAATTTATGTACATCTCAGTGACTAGTTTTCTCAAATCCTGTGTCTTTTCTCAGGCTTTGATATATTCCTTTTCTTGGGCCATTTCCTCCATTTTCTTAGTATGGCTTCTAATTTTTTGCTGATGTCTAGGCATCTGATTAGGATGGTGAGTTTACTAAGATGCTCTATTTCTCTTCTTTTAGAGATTTGGTGGCAGGAGGCTGTGTGTTACTGTTTTTTTATTCTTGGTTTAACCTGATCTGGATCTTTAGGATTGTTCCTGTTAGTTGTTCAAATCTGGGCCCTGGACCCTGTCATGGGTTGCAGACCTGCTTCGAAGGGCCTTGGGAGGGATGCTGTAAAGGCCAGAAAAAGACTCTTACTTTACTTTTAATTTCTTCACATGCACTTTCTTGCTCTGCCAGCAGGCGGCACCATTTGGCAGCCTTTTCTGTTCAAAGCCTGGTCTGAGTGTTTGCTACAATAGGGACCAGATCAATATGATAGATGATCCTACCTGAAGGCTAAGAGCCTCATAATTCAGGCCTTCTCAGAGGCAGTTCTCCAACCTTTGGTGGCAGCCCCATTCCTTTTTCCCATTTGGGAATAATTCCACTTCTTTCTGCATTTTCAACAACCAGTCCCTACAGTAAAGAAGGAGATTGAGAGGGTCAAATCTCTTTAGTCCCTTACTGGCTCCTAAGGCAAACAATGGTGGAGTCCCCCATCTGACCCAGAAGGGCTTGTTGGACACTGCAGATCAAATTTATAGGTTAAAAGCTGAGTCAGCCTTAGGCTCTGTCCATCTCTCTCCCTTTACCTGGAGAGGTGGGTCCCTGGGGCCCCCTTTGTAGCTGTCAGCCTTGAGTCCTGAGAATTCAAAAGTGTCCACAGGGTGGACTAGTATGCTGGCAGTTGCAATTGCCACTTTTAACTCACAGTTTTGCCCTTGTGATTCTTTTCATTTGCCCCTCTCTCTTCTGGGCAGGTTCAGTCTTCCCCTGGTGTCTTAAACCTGAGAAGATTTTTTTTCAGACCATTTCTGCCTGTTCTCTTGCTATTTTTCTGGGAGAAAAGAGAGTCCACCATCTTCCCAGAGGTCTGCGATTTTTTTAAATTAGAGTTTGTAGGTTTTTATTAGAGAGTTTGTAGGTTTATACTACCTTATTATTAACACCTTGCATTAATTTGGTACTTTTGCTAATATTGATGAGAGAATATAAATATTTAAATGAACTATAATTAATTTGTAGAATTAACTATACAGTTAACTATTGTACAATTAACTATAGTCCATGATTTACTTTCAGGTTCACTATATTTGTGTTGTATAGTCCTATAGATTTTTTAAAAAATTTATTCTAGTAACATATACAACCTAAACTTTCCCCTTTTAACCACTTAAAAATATGTAGTTCAGTGTTGTTAGTTACATTCCCAGTGTTTTGCTATCATCACCATATCTATTATCAAATTTTGCCATCATCCCAAATAGAAACTTTGTACAATTTAAGCATTAACTTCCCCATTCTCTACCCCCAACCTAGCCCCTAGTAACCTGTATTCTAGTTTCTGACTTTGAATTTGCTTATTCTAATTATTTCAGATCAGTGAGATTATACAATAGTTGTCATTTTGTTTCTGGCTTATGTCACTCAACATGATGTCTTCAAAGTTCATCCATCTTTTCTCATGAATAAGAACTTTATTCCTTCTTAGAGCTGGATAATACTCCACTGTGTTTATACACCACATTTTGTTTATCCATTCATCGTTGATGGACTGATGGGAAATGTGTGAGTCCTCTAACTTCATTCCTCTTTTTACTCTTTTCATGACAAAGACATGGAATGTCCTTGCATTTATTTAGGCCTTCTTTAATTTCTTTTAGCAATGTTTTATAGTTTTCTGTGTACAAATTCTTTATATCCTTTGTTAGATTTATTCCTAGATATTTGATCCTTCTATTTGCTCTTGTAAATGGAATTTATTTCTTGATGTCTTCTTTAGATTGTTCATTACTAGTGTATAGAAACACTACTAATTTTGGGGAGTTGGTCTTGTACCCCACCACTTTGCAATTATTAGCTCTAGTAGCTCTGTTGGTGGATTTTTAAAGGATTTTCTTCATATAGAATCATGTCATATGCAAACAGGGAAAATTTCACTTCCTTTCTGATATGGGTGCTTTTTATTTCTTCCTCTTGCCTAATTGCTATGGCTAAAACTTCCAATATAGTGTTGAATAACAATGGTGACAATGGGCATCCTTCTCTTGTTCCTGATCTTAGAGGGAAAGCTTTCCCTCTTTCACCATTAAGTATTATGTTAACTGTGAGTTTTTCATATATACCCTTCATCAAGTTGAGGAAGCTTCCTTCTATTCACAGTTTACTGAGTGATTTTATTGAGAATAGGTGCTGGATTTTGTCAGATGCCTTTTCTGCTTCATTTGAGATAAGTATGTGTTTGGGTTTTTATTTTTTTGTTTGTTGTTGTTGTTTTAGTTTTGTTAATATGTTGTATTACATTGATTTTATTATGTTGAACCACCCCGACATACCTGGGATAAATCATACTTGATCGTGATTCATAGTTCTTTTAATTTCCATTGGATTTGGTTTGCTAGTATGGTTTTAAGTACTTTAGCTTCTGTGTTCATAAGAGATATTACATTATAGTTTTCTTACAGTTTTTTAATCTGGCTTTAGTATGAGGGTGACATGGCCTCATAGAATGAATTAGGGAGTGTTCCCTCCTCTTCAGTTTTTCTTCCTTAAAGAGTTTGAGCAGGATTGGTGTTAATTCTTGGAATTTTGGTAAATTTCCCTCAAAGCCATCTGGGTCTGGATTTTTTGTTGTTTTGGGGAGGTTTTTGATTACTGATTCAATCTCTTGTTATTGGTTTGTTGAGATCTTCTATTTCTTCTTGAGTGAGTGGAGGTAGTTTGTATGTTTCTAGGAATTTGTTCAACTATCTAAGTTACCTTATTTGTTGTTGGACAGTTGTTCATAGTAGCCTCTTATAGTCCTTTTTATTTCTGTGGCATTGGCACTAATGTCCCCCTTTTCATTTTTTATTTTAGTTGTTTGTGTCCTTTCTCTTGCTCTTGCTCACTCTCTCTCTCTCTCTCGCTCTCTCTTGTGTTTGTCATTCTGGCTAAATGTTTGTCAATTTTATGAATATTTTTAAAGAACCAATTTTTCTCTGAAGAAGAGTTTTCTAGGTTAGTTTTTCCCAGCCAGAAGGAGGCTAGGGAACCATAAAGGGAGCTTCAGACTGCTCCACACTGACCTGGGGAAGGGGTTGAGGATGGCTCCATCAAAGATACCAGGAGCACCTCTTATGGCTCCTTGAAGCTGTAGTTTTCTTGATTTAGCACTTGCCCCATAACTGCAGTCCATTAACTCTTTTCCCATAGTTTTAAAGAGGGGTGCTGTTTTTAAGACTACTCTGTTGCTTTTGCCTGATGTGGATTAGAATAATGGCTGCTCTCAGAGCCAGGTCACTAGTGATCTGAAGTAGCTGCTCAAAAGCAGTGGTCAGCAGTCAGACCACACACTCCCAATCTTGGGAAGCTAGGTCATTTATATCCCACCCTGGCACCAGCATCCTGCAGGATGAGCAGGTGTTAAAGGACCTCATGATCACCAGCTATGATGGTGGAGTTGGGTAACAGCAGCCACTGCAGAAAGTGAACTCCACCAATATTTATTGCAGTTTATCAGCCTCTTCTTCCTGCTCTTCCCTGGATGCTGAACAGTGTTCAACTAGGCTCCAGAGTTTCAAAATATTTGATGCAGTCAGTTTCTTCCTGTTGTTCCTGTGGAAGGACTGATTTCCTGGAGCTTCCTACTCTGCCATATTCTCAGTCTTTTCTGCATTGATTAGTCAAGTTTCCTATTCACAAAAAAATCTTCCATTGTTCTCCTGATTCCAATTTTGAATTTTGATAACTGTGGCTCCACTTTCTGCTGCATGTTTTTAGAATGAAAGTGTTAACTTATTATTCATTGCTATTGTAATTAAAGTGTATTAAAAAGAAATGATTTGGAAGTGCCTGTGGCTCAATCAGTTGGGCTCCCGTCTACCATATGGGAGGCCCTGGGTTCACATCCCGGGGCCTCCTTTTGAAGGCAGTCCCGCCCGCATGCTGTGGAGGGCCACCCGGCCCACAGGTGCCGTGGAGAGCTGACTCTGCAAGGTGACAAAAAAAGGGAGACAAGCAAAAACACAGAAGAGCGTGCAGCAAATGAACACAGACAGCAGACTGCAAGCAAGTCGCAAGGGGGGAGGGGAAATAAAATAAATAAATACAGACTCAGAAGAAGGCACAGTGAATGGACACAGAGAGCAGACAGCACGCAAAAAACCACAAAGGGCAGGGGATATTAAAAAAAAAAGAAATGGTTGTTGTTTTTTTAACAAAAGAGAATCTGAAATGGTAGAGAGGTTAAGTGGCAACATGAAGATTCATTCATTCACTCCTTCATTCATTCATTCACCTACAATAAAAGCACTTTTGTTTAGTCTTTAAAACAATCTAGTGTGAAATCTTAGTATCTATCGTTACAGTTGAGGAAACTGAAGTTCAGAGAACTTTAGTGATTTGCCTAGAGTCACAAACCCTAGTGAGAGGGAGACCTGGGGGTTCTTACCCAGACGTCATCAATGGAAAAGGGAGATACTGGCTTTTTACTTTTTTCCTGCAAGAGGCAGTGTGATTGATCCATCCCCAGGGCTCAACTGTAGAGTCCTGGTTTGTGAGGTATGGGCTTGAGCTTTTTTCACTAGGGCTACATTGTTTTTCCGCTATGCTGCTTTAGAGACTCCAGGTTAGTTAGTAGTCTGAGGTCTCCTTACTCATTAAACAACTTATTCCAGAGCAGTGAATATTCAGTAAGCTAATTAAAATTTGTAAGTAAGATTTCTTTATTAAAAAAAAAATCTATTAAAATAAGAAGGAGCCCGTTAAAATAATAATTAGAGCTGGAAAAAAGATGACTATCAAATTACAGTATCTTTTTCATCTATTCATAAAGCCTTTCTCAGTTATTTTTGCAGTAGACAGAGGGGAGAACTGGATTTGTACTGTAAGTATGCAATTGGTGGACTGGAGACAAGATGAAGAACATGGCAGCTATTTTGTTAAGGCAGTTCTTTTCGTGCTGTTTTAAAAGAAGACCACAGACCCTCTGTTCTGTAAAGATTGTGTGTCCTAGAAGAGACAGGACATCATTAAACAGTGTACAAAGAACAAAGAAGCAGCTTGTAAAAAGTTGAGAGCTTTGAGGATGCTAAAACACCAAGTATGGATAAGACATTCTATAAGACTAAAAGAAAACAGGGGAAGCCTCTCTGAGTTTGTTGTTGTAGTGGTTGTTAAGTTTTTGCTATGAATAGCAAGATGATTAAAGCTTGCTCCAGTGGTATCAGATATCTTTTATTTTATTTTATTAAAGATTTATTTTTTAAATTTATTTCTCTCCCCCTCTCCACCCTTCCTCCCCGCCCCCCCCCCCCCCAGTTGTCTGCTCTCTGTGTCCATTCGCTGTGTGTTCTGTGTCCGCTTCTATTTTTGTCAGCAGCACCGGGAATCTCTGTCTCTTTTTGTTGCGTCATCTTGCTGTGTCAGCTCTCTGTGTGTGCACGCCACCCTGGGCAGGCTGCACTTCTATTGCACTGGGTGGCTCTCCTTACAGGGTGCACTTCTTGTGTGCATCAGCAATGCTCTGGGCCAGCTCGTCACATGGGCCAGAAGGCCCTGGGTTTGAACCCTGACTTCCCATGTGGTAGGTGGATGCTCTTTTAAAATAGACTTTTTTGGGGGGAAACACTTGCTTGATGTGACACCTAAACTAAGTATAAAAAAACTATTTCCAGCTTAGATTTAATGTTGTGTTTTTTCAGATTTCTAAGGGGAGCCATAATCAGAACTGTGGTCGCTCTAGTTTTTGTCACCTTTACTTTTTTTTTTACTTATTCCTTCTCTTTTACCTCCCCTTTGAGTAGGTATTCCCAGCAATCCTCCTCATGCCTGTCTCTTCACTGCATCCCACCTTTCCATTGACTTGCTTCGGTAAACCATGTCAGGCCAATAACTCCATATATCAGTCAAGGTCCCATCTGAAAATAAATGTCACACTCAAATTAGAATAATTTAAGGAGAATTTAATAGAATGACTATTTACAATAGTGCATGTAGGTAAGCTACAAAAGAAAATGCTAGTAATAAATTCTGTTATTATCCCTTGTCCAGAAGAAACAGGGAAATTATTACCAGAATACAGAGTTAGAGGAGGCTACATAAAAGCCAGTAACTGAGATCTTAAGTAAAGTCAGCATTACAGTGAGGGAGTCCAAGGAAAAGATACTCTGTCTTCACTTTCTTCCCTTCCTCTCATTTCCTATCCCTGCCCTCCATTAGCCAGGAGCTTGAATGTACATAGACAGCCCCCTGGGGCCAAGAGCAGGGTAGAGAGTGGGTAAGGAAGAGTGTACAGATAATAGATAATTTTGCAAAGACACTGCATCAAAACAGACTCCAAGCCCAAGCCTCCTGGCATTCCACACTGTTGGCATTTTCTAGAGATGCTCTTGAGGTTTCCTTTTAAATCTTGTTTGGCTCTTCTCTTCCTCACTCTAATGTCAGCTATGTGGAGAACACATTACTTTTCTACAATGAGTAAAAATTTTGAAAGTAGATACTACAAATAGTATAAGTAAGTAAATTTGATTGTTGTCAGGATTCTTTGCTGTTTTCCTAATTCACTCAGGTACTGAGTGCTTATTATATATCAGGCATTGTGCTTGACACTGTGGCAAACAAAGGGGAATAAAATAGGGCTCTTCTCCCTGAGAAATACCAGATCTCCTAAGGAGACAGACTAACTTAGTGCTGATAGAATATAAAAGTTACTTGGTGAGTGTGCTGTAATACAGGTACATGTGAATGCTTTGTTTGGAATATAGTGAAAGGAGGTTTTTTAGTTTCCTGGTGGCTAAAACAAATACTATGAGATGAGTTGGCTTAAACAATGGGAATTTATTGGCTCACAGTTTTGAGGCTAGGAGAAGTCCAAAATCAAGGTATCATCAAGGTGGTTCTTTCCCCTAGAAGATTTTGGTGATCTGGGACTGGTTACTGTCAGTCCTTGGTCCTTTTCTGTCACACGGCAATGCACATGGCAGCCTCTCCTGGCTTCTCTGGGTTCTCTTGACTTCCAGCTTCTTCCTGTGACTTTTTCTCTGTGTGTCTGAATTTCATTCTGCTTATAAAGGACTCTAATAGGTTTAAAACCCATCCTGATTCACTTGGTCCACACCTTAACTGAAGTATCCTCATCCAAAAGTTCTATGTAAAATGGGTTCATGCCCACAGGAATGGATTAAGATTAAGAACATGTTTTTTGGGGGTACGTAACTCTAAACCCTCATAGAAGGCAATTACTTTCTACTGAGAGAATTCAGGAGAGTTTCTCTAGAGGATATGCCATGTCTCAAACCTGGAGAAGAACAAATAAGACTTTGACAGAAGAAAATGGGGAGGCAAGAGAATTTTAAGCAAAGGAAATTGTCTAAGCAAAAGGTAGATATATTTTTTTAAAACTGTCTAGTAAAGATGAGCCTGTGTTATTATGTGTGGGGTTAGATTATAGCAGTTAAGGGTATAGGTGTTAAATATTCACACAAGCCTGGACTAAAATCCCACTTACTCCATTTATTAGCCCTGTGATCCTTAACACATCATTTAACCTCTCTTTGCCTTATTTTCTCATGTGTATAGTAGCGATAAAAGTAACATGTAGTTCATAGAATTGTGGCCATTTTCACCCCACGCTTAGTGGGGTGCCTAGCACAGAGTAAATAGAAAGTATAAAAATGATTATTATACTGTCTCTTCTGCCTGGAATGCTCTAACCTTGGCCTGCCCCACTACAAACATGTATAAACAACTTACTAATTTCTGCTCTTTTATTTTATTTTTTTTTAATTTTTTTATTTTTTATTGACTTTGTAATAATATTACATTAAAAATATATATGTGAGGTCCCATTCAACCCCACCCCCCCACCCCCCCCCTCCCACCCCCAACAACACTCGTTCCCATCATCATGACACATCCATTGGATTTGGTAAGTACATCTTTGGGCACCTCTGCACCTCATATACATTGGTTCACATCATGGCCCATACTCTCCTCTATTCCATCAAGTGGGCCCTGTGAGGATTTACAATGTCCGGTGATTACCTCTGAAGCACCATCCAGGGCAGCTCCATGTCCCGAAGACGCCTCCACCTCTCATCTCTTCCTGCCTTTCCCCATACCCTTTGTCCATTATGTCCACTTTTCCCAATCCAATGCCACCTCTTCTATGTGGACATTGGATTGGTTGTGTCCATTGCACCTCTATGTCAAGAGGAGGCTCAGATTCCACCTGGATGCTGGATGCAATCCTCCCATTTTCAGTTGTAATCACTCTAGGCTCCATGGTGTGGTGGTTGTCCTTCTTCAACTCCATCTTAGCTGAGTGTGGTAAGTCCAATAAATCAGATTGTAGGTGCTGGAGTCTGTTGAGGCTCAGGATCTGGCTATCACATTGTCAGTCCAGAGATTCAAATCCCCTAAATATATCTTAAACCCCAACATTAACTGCACCTCCAGCACATTAGCATGAAAGTCTTATGAAGGGAGATCCCATCTGAGTCCAGATTCATCACACATAAACACCATTTCCAAAGAGGGGCCATCTGCCCTGGTAGTTAACCCCATCGGCCATGACCATAACTCCCATGGGTCTCTTTAGCCCTCAAAGGAACCAATATCTGGGGGTTGTATCTGCTTTATCTGTCTCTCTGACTCTGCTCAGTTGTGCATGAGGGCAAACCTTCTGCCAGCCTCCAGACTCTTTTTTAGAAACTCGTAGCCATATAAACTCATTTCTCCTTTCCATTTCCCCCTTACTTTAGGTCAAACAGCATTTTAAAGTCATGGTATTTTATGTAGACATGGATATTCTGCTGATCCGCATTGAACCTTCCGTATAAGGTCATTTTCCAGTTGCATCATCAGTTGGTAGTTGATAGTGGTCCCTCGTTGCCAGGGAGGCTCATCCCCGGGTGTCATGTCCCGCGCTGGGGGGAAGGCATTGCATTTACATGCTGAGTTTGGCTTCGAGACTGGCCACATTTGAGTAACATGAAGGCTGACAGAAGGAAATTCCCAGGCACAAAGTTGCTCTAGGCCTTGTTCTTATTTTGGGTTTATCAGCTCACAAGCATAGTCATTAGCATCTGGGGCTCACTGTTGAACCCTCACTCCCTCCCGGTCCCCACCACTGTACCTGGGAGACTGTCGCTGCTCCCCTAGGGACCACGACAGAGCACCACTGGCCAATTTCTGCTCTTTTAGAGCTCACTTTAAATGTCAGTTCTTCAGGAAAACTTTCCTTGATGTTCTCATTTTGTATTCTCTGTTTTATGTTCTCATAGCTTCTCATATTTTTGCTGGAAAGTATTTACCAAAACTGTAACTAAATAGTGAATTGTTTTAATGCTGTTTCCTTGAAAGGCAGTAATTTCCATTTGGCTGGGACTGCTGTCCAGCACATAGATACTCAGTGAATATTGGTTGAATAAATGATTTAGGTTGCAGTATATAACATTTGAAAATCAGGTTTCAGCCTGACTGGGGAGGATCTGCAACTATGACATTGTTCAGTTTGGATATCTGTTTAGTATTTGTTAATAAATTTTTTCATTAAGTCATTCAATTAATGTTTTCTAGTCACTGGGGCTACATATAACAATAAATACAACAGAGATCCTGCCCTTGTGGAGCTTATATTCTAATGAGGAAAGAAGATTAATAAATAGATAAATATATAATATGTCAGATGATAATAAGTGCTATGAAAAAATTTAAGATAAGGATTTCTGGGGCTGGGGTGTATTATCAGGATTATGAAAGACAATGTGTAAGATCAATTTTAAGGGGGGAAGCCGACTTGGCTCAATGGATAGAGCGTCCGCCTACCACATGGGAGATCCATGGTTCAAACCCAGGGCCTCCTTGACCCGTGTGGAGCTGGCCCACGTGCAGTGCTGATGCACACAAGGAATGCCATGCCATGCAGTGGTGTCCCCGCATAGGGGAGCCCCACAAGCAAGGAGGTGCACCCTGTAAGGACAGCCACCCAGCACGAAAGAAAGTTCAGCCTGCCCAGGAGTGGCACTGCACACACGGAGAGCTGACAGAACAAAAATGAGACACAGATTCCTGGTGCCGCTGACAAGAATAGAAGTGGATACAGAAAAACACACAGCTAATGGGCATAGAGAACAGACAACTGGGGTGGGGGGAAGGGGGAAGAAATAAAAATAAACCTTGAAAAAAAAATTTTAAGGGGAAGCCACTAGTATAAAGGAAACTGCATGAGAGTGTATTGGTATAATTCAGGCAAGAAGTGATGAGGATTCAAACTAGACCACTGAGAATAGAAAAGGGTGTATTTGAAAAGTATTTTGGAGGTAGGACTGATAATACAACATAAATGATTGAATAGGGAGATGAGAAAAGGGTAATAGAAGGTGGTTGAGGTTTTTAGCCTAGATAATTGAAGATGATATTTTTAACTGATAAAGGAAACACCTGAGGAAAAGCAGTTTGATGGATGGGAAATTAAAGGTTTGTGATAGATATACCAGATTTGAATATTGCCATCAGTATCCCAGTTGGGAAATGTGCACTTTGAAAATATAACTCAGGAGAAAGGCCAACATTAAAGATTTAAGTTGGGATTCATCCACTTAAATTTATAGCGAAGTCTTGGCTATGTCCCAAGGAACTTGTATTTAAGAAGAAAATAAGGCTGAGGAAACCTGCTTTTTCTTGGGACATTTGCCACTTCTGAGAGGTTGAGTGGTCCATTTTTTTTCCCTCACAACTTTACTGATAAGGTTCCTAGACCATACAATTTACCCATTTATAATATACAATTCAGTGATTTTTAGTATATCCAAAGTTGTGCAACCACATCACCACAAAAGGAAACACCATACCCTTTAGCTATTAACCTCCTAATTTTCCATCTCCCCCAGCCCTAAGCAACCTTGGATCTACTGTCTTTCTCTTATTTGCCTATTGTGGACATTTCATATAAATTGAATCATATAATATGTGGTCTTCTGTAACTGACTTCTTTCACTTAGTGTAATATTTCCAGGATTCATCTATGTTGTGGCATATAACAGTACTTCTTTCCATTTTATGACCAGATAATATACATTGTATGGATGTACTATGTTTTGTTTATCAGTTTATCAGTTGATGGACATTTAGGTTGTTTCCAACTTTTGACTATTTGAATGCTGCTGTGAACATTTTGGTACAAGTTTTTGCATGGATATACATTTTCATTCCTTTTGGGTATACAGGAGTGCCATTGCTGTGTTAGATGGTAACTCCATGTTTTACCGTTTCATAAACTGCCAGACTGTTTTCCAAAGCTACTGCACTATTTTACATTCCCACCAGCAGTGTTTGAGGGTTCCTATTTCTCCACATCCTCCTCAATACTTACTATAATCTGACTTTGTGATTTTACCCATCCTAGTGGGTGTGATTGTGTCATTGGCTTTTGATTAACATTTCCCTGATGGATAGCAGTGTCAAACATCTTTTCATGTGCTAATTAGCCATTTCTGTATCTTATTTGGAGAAATGCCTATTCAGATCTTTTACCCATTTTTAAATTGGGTTGTCTTTTCATTATTGAATTTTATGACTTCTTTGTATATTCCAGATATAAGTCTGTAATCAAACATGTGATTTGCAACTATTTTCTTCTATTCTGTGGGTGATCAGTGCTTTTTATAACCTTGCAGATCTGAGGTGTGGTAGTGGGAATTGTTGTCTAGGACATGTCAAAGAGGGCTACCCCTTCCCCCTTTGCTTTATTTTAGGACCTAGAGTGGCTATATCCTAATAGTAAGAGTATAAACAGAACCTTGCAAAGACTATAATTCTGTTTCAAAATACCTCAGTCCATGAAATTGGCTCATAGGTGCCTGGATGAAGCAAATAGAAAATTTTGTGCAGAAATATAATATCATCCTAGGCTTCAAGTTGTTTCTGTAAACAATGTAAATCCAACACTGACATACAATCAGAAAAAACAAACACATAAGACATGACAACATGAACAGAAACAACAGACAACAGAAGCATTCACATAAAGGATCTAGAAAACGAAGGAATCAGATATATACTATGAAATAACTATGCTTAATATATACAAAGACTCAAAGACAACTAATGTAGACTTTTGTCAAGGAACTAGAAGCCATTAAAAAAGTATTAAATGTGGAAGCAGATGTACCTCAAGCAGTTGGATGCCTGTGAGCTGCCATAATGGGCTGGTGCGGCAAGCTGATGCAACAAGATGATGCAATGAGGAGACACAGTGAGAGACACAATAAGCAGGGAGCTAAAGTGGCTCAAATGATTGGTTGCCTCCCACCCACATGGAAGTTCCTGGGTTTGGTTCCTGGAGCCTCCTAAAAAGAAGATAAGCACACAATGAACAGACACAGAAAGCAGACGG
The DNA here is from genome assembly GCF_030445035.2 of Dasypus novemcinctus. Classification (NCBI taxonomy): domain Eukaryota; kingdom Metazoa; phylum Chordata; class Mammalia; order Cingulata; family Dasypodidae; genus Dasypus; species Dasypus novemcinctus. The sequence continues at coordinate 91,440,485 of NC_080680.1, read as the reverse complement.
GGCCGGGGAGGGGGCGGGGGTTGTAAATAAAATAAATATTTTTTTGAAAGTATTAAATGGAAATCTTAGAACTGAAAAATACAAAAAGAAATGTCTTAACCAAAATTAACTCAGAGAATGGATTTGAAAGCAAATTAAACAGAGGTGAGAATGAATTAGTGAATGGGGAGATGGGTCATAAAATAATTATGGAAGAGTAGATAGACAATAGGCTGGAAAATCAGAAGAGAAAGTAAGAAACATAAAGGTTATATTAAGAAAGTCTAACACAAGTGTAACTGGCATCTCATAAACAAAAGTGATAGTGGGTCAGAAGCAATATTTGAAAACATAATGGCTTACAACTTTCCAAAATTGATAGAAAGATATCAACCCCTCAATTAAAGAACTACAGCCCCCAAGCAGGATAAATAATAGAAATCTGCACTAATCACATTCAAAACAAAATCAGCCAGTGGGGAAAATAAGAATGCCTTCAGGGAAGCAGATTTGGCCCAAAGGATAGGGCATCCGCCTACCACATGGGTGGTCCAAGGTTCAAACCCAGGGCCTCCTGACCCGTGTGATGAGCTGGCCCATGTGCAGTGCTCATGCAGGCAAGGAGTGCCGTGCCACACAGGGATTCCCCTGTGTAGGGGAGCCCCATGTGTAAGGAGTGCACCCTGTAAGGAGAGCCACCAGTGTGAGAAAGTGCAGCCTGCCCAGGAATGGCAGCACACACATGGAGAGCTGATGCAACAAGATGACGCAACAAAACAAGACACAGATTCCGGGTGCCTCTGATAAGAATACAGGTGGACACAGAAGATCACACAGCAAATGGACACAGAAAGCAGACAGCCTGGGGGGTGGGGGTGGGGAGAAAGGGAAGAGAAATAAGTAAAAAAATATATCTTTTTTTTTAAAAAAGAATGCTTTCAAAAAACCAAAAATTAGGCTGACTACTGATTTCTTAGCAGAAAAAAATAAAGCCATAATACAGTGGAATAATATTTTTAAAGAGATGAAAGAATTGTCAACCTGGAATTCTATATCTACCATAGATATCTTTCAGTAGTAGAGATGCAATAAAGACATTTTCAGGAAAAAAATGAGAGAATTTGTCCCCTTTTCTCTGTAGAGGAAATACAAAAAGGTGTTCTTCAGGGAGAAGTAAAAAGATTGCAGAAAGAGTGTGGGAGATGCAGAAATGAGTAGACAAGCAAGGGAAAGGGTAAATGTGTATGTGATTATAGATGAATATTTATTGTATAAGGTAATAATGTCTTCCTGGGTTTACAATATATGTAGAATTAAAACATACAGAGGTAATATCTTAAGAAATAATTATAATTTATATTTAATTATTAAATTTATATTAAATTGTAATCGTAATTTGTGGGAGGAGGGTAAAGTTTCTAAGGCTTTCGCAGTTTGGGGGAAGAGGGTAGAAATACTAATTAAATGTAAAAGTACCAATTAATGTTAGATTTTGCTAGATCAAGATATGTGCTCCCTAGGATAATCTCTAGGATATCCCTTCAAGAATACTTAAAGAGTATGTAACTTCCAAACTAATAGAGAAGGAAACAGAATAGTTTTGTTTTTTTAGCCAAAAGAAGGCATGAAAGGAGAGGTAAAAAGAACATAGTAGGTGGGACAAATAGGAAGCACTTAATAAGATGACAGATTTATACCCAAATCTAACAGTAATTACATTAAATATAAATTAATTATTAACAGACATATTCTCAAACAAGATCTACAAATCAAATCAAATATATGTGCTCTACAAGCAACATACCTAAAACATAGTGACACAGAAAAAAAGAAAAACAAAAGTATGGATAAAGGTATACCTTGAAAACATTAATCAAAAGAAAGTTGGTGTTGCTCTATTAATATCAGAGAAAGAATACTTGAAGGCAAAAGTTTTACTAGAGATAAAGAGGATACTAATGATGCCAACAGAATGATATAATAATCCATATTTGAATGCATGTAATAATATTACTTTAAACCCCATAAGGCAAAAATTTGTAGAATTTCAAAGAAAAATAGAAAAATCCAAAATCAGTATAGGAAATTTTACACACCTTTATGTAACAGAGCAAGCAGACAAAAAAAAGTCAGTAAGAACTTAGAACAATGCCTCTCCAACTTTAGCATGCATAAGAGTGATCTGGAGAGTTTGTTAGAATACAGGTTCCTAGGCCCTATCTCCAGAGATTATGGTTCAGAGGGTCTGGGCAGGGCCTGACAATTTACATTTCTAAAAATTTCCCACTTGGTACTGTTGCTTACAGTTCCCAAACCACACTTTGATTAGTATAGGTATAGAAGATTTGAACATGATCAACCAACTTGACCTAATGGACATACATAGAAAACTGTACCAAAAACTGCAGAATACACATTCTTTTTAAGCATTCACAGAACATTTTGAAAATTAACTGTATTCTGGGCAACAAAGAAAGTCTCTATAAATGTTAAAGGATTTGAAACATGAAGAGAATGTTTTCTAACCACAGAAGAACTAAGCTAAAAGTTGGTAACAAAAAGTTACCTAGAAAATTCCCATAACTCCTGCATTAAAGAATCTACAGTAGATAATGAAAGATACTTTAACTAAATGATAATGAAAATACAGCATATCAAAACTTGTGCTCTCCCCATCAGAGGTCTCCAGGATCGAATCCCAGTGAATCCTAGTGTAGAGAAAATGAGAAGAGACGACAACACAGACAGCAAAAACAGCAGGCTGGGAGGAGGGGAAGGGGGGAAAATAAATAAATCTTTAAAAAAAAATTTGTGGGATATAGCTAAAGTCATGCTTAGAAGGAAATTTATGGCTTTAAATATATATATTTTATATAAACATGTATATATTATATATATGTGTATATGTGTATGAAAAGAGGGAAGGCTGAAAATTCAGTGAGCTAAGGAGCCATCTGAAGATGATTAAACCAAAAAAAGTGGAGAAAGAAGATTATAAAAATGAGAGTAGAAATTAATGAAATAAACAAGCATATGAGAGAGATCAACAAAACCAATACTTAGTTCTTTCAAAAATCTCCTTTCTAAATCTTTTGTTACCCTCCTCAAAGGAAATTAATGGTTTCATATAATTCTTCCTGAAATGTTTATTAATATACCTGTACTTTTCAGATATTTCTACTGAACCATGCTATAGGGCACTACCTTTTTTTTTTTTTTAATTCAAACTTAATGATATATCTTGGGAAAATTTCAATATCAGCTCATGTATCCATCTCACTCTCAGTAATAGCTATGTGGTATTCCATTATATGAAGGTACAATTATTGATTAACCAAGCTTATTAACTGGCTGGTATTTGAAATTTTTCTTCAGTCTTTTGCTATTATAAAGAGTACAGCATGGGAAACAGATGTGGCTCATATGATAAGGCCTCCAACTACTATATGGGAGGACCCAGGTTCAATCCCTGAGGCCTCCTGGTGAAAAAGAAGAGAAAGCGTGCCTGCATGGTGAGTAGCCCATGTGGGTACCCACGTGGTGAGCTGAATGCCCACTCAAGTGCCCATATGGCAAGCCAAGGGCCCACATGGTGAGCCAGTGCCCACACAAGTGAATCACTCAGCAAGATGATGACACAACAAAAGAGAGATGAGGGAAACGGACTTTGGCCCAGTGGTTAGGGCGTCCGTCTACCACATGGGAGGTCCGCGGTTCAAACCCCGGGCCTCCTTGACCCGTGTGGAGCTGGCCATGCGTAGTGCTGATGCGCGCAAGGAGTGCCGCGCCACGCAAGGGTGTCCCCCGCGTGGGGGAGCCCCACGCGCAAGGAGTGCGCCCGTGAGGAGAGCCACCCAGCGTGAAAAGAAAGTGCAGCCTGCCCAGGAATGGCGCCACCCACACTTCCCGTGCCGCTGACGACAACAGAAGCGGACAAAGAAACAAGACGCAGCAAATGGACACCAAGAACAGACAACCAGGGGAGGGGGGGAAATTAAATAAATAAATAAATCTTTTAAAAAAAAAAAAAAAGAGAGATGAAGGGGAGAGTCAGGGTGGAGTGCAGCAGAGACCAGGAACTAAAGTGGCACAATCTCTCCACATCAGAGGTCCCCATGATCAAATCCCAGTGAATCCTAGAGGAGAAAGATGAGAAGAGAAGACAAAAAGAGAAATAGATACAGAAGATCACACAGCAAATGGATACAGACAACAAAAACATCAGGGTGGGGAAGCGGGACAGGAGGGGGAGGAAAAAAGAATACAGCAAGGAATATTATACTTAGATCATTAGTCACACATGTAATTGTACATTAAATTCTTTGTAATAGAATGAAACAAAATTTTAACTGAAAATTTGGAAGTCCAAATGAGGGTGCAAAGTAGGTTCAAATGCTTGCCCTACCACCTACTAGCAGTCTTTGGGCAAATTACTTCAATTCTTTGTGCCTCAGTTTTCTCATCTGTAAAACTGAGAAAAGAGTAGACTTACCTAATTGGATTTTATGAAGATTTAATGAGTTAATCAAATGTATGTAGGGTGCTTAGAATATTGCTTAACACAGAAGAAATCCTATGTAAGTGCTTGTAAATGTTGTTATTACAGGACTATGCATGATCATGGACAGGATGAGGATGCAGTAAGATTGCATTTGGAAGACTGAAGATAATAGAGTCAGGGACTGCTTAAGGGAACCCAGTTCCTGTCAGGCACTCATTAAATGTATGTGGAATGAATGATCTGGCCAGAGATGAGTCAATGGAATTGTTGACAAAACCAGCCAATGACCAGGGACTGTCCTAGCAAAGCTCAGTGCCCATGAGTAGTGGAAGTGGGTAAAAGGATTGAGTTGCACCCACTGTGATCTTGTCAGGGTCAAAAATCAAGAGAGTTCTAAAGTAGTATGAATGATTTCCTTTTCTTTTTCCTGTCTTTCTAAATTTATGTATTTAGAGCTTTGCCCTGCATATATACTAGATTCTATGCCAAAACTCATATTAGTTACTTCTATTCCATACAGACAGCGTTGTTGTCTCTTCAAATTATGTATTTTGAGAAATTGGGACTTTAACTTCAGATGTCTATACACTTGTAGGCTGGTGCAGGAAGATTGCTCAGACACTGCTCCACCACTATTAAGTAGCAATGTGACCTTGAGCAAATTATTTCATCCAGGTCTCCATTTTTTAATCTATAAAATGAGGATAATAATTTCCAAAGGGGTTTGAGGAGTAAATGAGATCATATATGTTGAGTACAGGTCCTGGCATATCATGAATCCTTGATAAATGTTGGTTTATCATCCTTTCAATACGAATTGTCTTGCTGTGTGTTGTTCATTTCAAGCTTTATAACCAATCCAAAAGAAAGAGAAAACAGAGGCTCTAACCTCTGGAAAACTAGTGTACTATCCCCAAACCCCCAGGTTTTCAAAGGTTCCATAAAGTTTGAAAGCTCTGAGGGTGGCTCTTAGTCTCTCAGTAGATCTACCCTTGGTGTAGTCTACTCCAAAAATGCATGTGATTGATTTTTAGTGAGAATTAATCATGAATATTGAAAGGATAATTAATATACCTTTTGAAGACAGGTATTTTAGTTTTCCAGGGCTACTGTGACAAATATTACACAATGGTTTGGCTTAAACAACAGGAATTTTGTCTCATGGTTTGGTAAACCAGAAGTCCAATATCAAGGTATTGACCTGGCATGCTTTCTCCTGGAGTCTGTCGTGGTCCAGGGATCCTCCATTTCATGGCCATCTTTCCTTGTGTCTTTTCTGATTTCTGCTGACTTCTGGTTTCTACTGACTTCTCAGTTGTCTGTGTGTCTGTCTAGATTTCCTCTCCTTATAAGGTTTCCAGTCATATGGATTAAGGCCTTCCTTAATTCAATTTGGCCTCATCTAAATTAGATCTTCAAAGATCCTACTCATAAATGAGTCCACACCTTAACTATAATATTAATAACATCTTCAAAGGTCCTATTTACAAATGTGTTCACACTCACAGGACCAGAGGATAAGACTTGAACATGTCTTTTGTGTGGGGTACATGATTCATTCCCCAGCAATGGGTATTTTTGTTTTAAACAAATTCAGTGAGATTTTCTGGAGTATTAAAAAGAAAGGGAGACTAGCGTGTATATTTGATAGGGCATGGTGTTTAAATAAATAGGGGTTTACATTAAACAAAGGGCTCAACTATTAGATTTATTTACATAAGATTCCGAATAATTTTAATGTTTTTATTTATAGAAATTAAATTTACATGAAATTTCTCAGGGAAAATAATTTGGTGGTCCATTATTATTTAAAGAGTGCTCTTGAATTTTAATTCTGGGATGCTGATCTGTTGTTTGGATGATGGGTTCACTGTTCAGTGCAGCTGATGGGAGGCAGGTCCACTGTTGTGATGCCAAGTGTTTAGAAATTTGTCAAAGTGGCTTTCTATAGAGCCTGTAAAGGAAAACTCTTGTGTTATACATGTAACCTAGGTTTTGTTTTGTTTCATTTTAATGAGAAGAGTAATTTTAAAGAAAGCCATGATTTAACTGACGGTGTCATTTTTGGTAATGTAAAACTACCCCCTCAGCACGTGTTTTAGTGAGATGAACTGTGTCATTAGTTTTCTATGTACTGTGGCTGAGAGGCTGTGTTGTATACTTTTGCAGATGAGCCTCTTAGTGAATGTCACAGGCAGTTATCGGTCTATCATGCATGTAGTAGAAAGGCCACAGACAAATTATAAGGGTATCAATAGATTATGGCAATAAAATTTTTCATATCCTCAAATTTAAAAAGTGTACTTGAGGGAAGCGGTATGACTCGATCAGTTGGGCTCCCATTTACCATATGGGAGGCACTGGGTTTGCATCCCAGGGCCTCCTTGTGAAGGCAGGCTCGCCCACGAGCTCTGTGGAGTGCTGCCCGGCCCACAAGCTCCCTGGAGTGCCACCCGGCCCGCAAGCACCATGGAGAGCCAACTCAACAAGGTGATTCAACAAAGGGAGACAAGTAAAAACACAGAAGAACATACATCGAATGAACATAGAGAGCAGACAACAAGCAAGTCACAAGGTGGGGGGAAATAAATAAATACAGACACACAGAAGAATGCACAGCAAATGGACACAGAAAGCAAGCTGCAAGGGGGTCATAAAAAAACAAAGACAAAAAACTGTACTTGACAAGTGAATCTTTTGTTTTATTTCAAATACTCTGGAAGCTGAATTTCTTTTTAGTTCTCCCATTAGGAATGAATTCTGTCCCAAAAGTTGGTTTTCAAGTCGGTTGTTAGCATTTTTTAACATATTATTCAAAAAGAAAAATCATTTGAGTCCCTGGCCTGGGCCACATATAACCAAATGAGCTGAAATATTTTGCCCTGAAAAATGGAAAAAATATACTTTTGTATATCTAGTCATTTTATTAAATGGGAAAAAATGAAAATGAGTAAAGAATAATTTTTAACTTTTATCAAGAGTATTAAGGAAAAGCAGGTTATATTAGATGAGGCATAGTGGGAAAAGCATTGGAAAGGCTGTGTGACTTCAGTTTTCACTACTATAAACCTGAGTTATTGTGAAGCTTAAATGAGATAATAGATTTAAAATACCTGGTACAATGGCTGGCTCATGATAAGCTCTCTGTAAATGGCAGCCGTTATAAAGCTGCCCAAACCCAGATTTCGTACAAATCCTAAGTCCTGTAAATTGCCTCACCTATTATCTGTCTGGCAGTGTTGGGGCAGGGATGAGAAGGAACGAGGTGCAGATAGTACAGAACAGTACTCTAGCAGGTGTATAGTAGACAGGGGCTCTCGATCTGGGTATTACTCTTCTTTTTAGGAAAGGTTATTATGCTTAGATGTGCAGGAGAGTACCCCCTTTTCACATGTTATCTCATTTTATGTTCATAACAGCCCTATGAAGAGTAGGTATCATCATTCCATTTTGTAGATGAGGAAAGGAGAACATGAGATGACATGACTTGCCTAAGGTAACACAGGAAATCACAGAGCTGGGAGTTCACACACAGGTTTGTTTGGCTCTCAAGCACATTCTCTGACTATTTTCTTGGTTCTCAAGGAAATGCTCAGTGTGATTATCCATAGTGTGTGGTATTTTTCTTTCCTTATATAAATATTACTGAATGTGTACCCTTGGGTGGGAGAGATATGGAATGAGACTTAGGGTTTATTAACACCATTAACTTTAAAAACTGAAGCGCGTCTGGCTTCCATCATTCATTTCAAGTGGAATCACATAATGGAGATAAAAACATATTGATTATGGAAAAACTATTTATTAGAGATAAAATTGTTTACCATGTAAATAAGCTGCTTGTTTCATTATACATGACCTAGCATTTTAGCATTTCATAATCTGTTACATTTAATTAGGCACAGTACATGAAGTGTGCATCACAAGTAAATATGGGGCCACAAAATGGCAAGTTTTTAAGATTTGTGCTTCATACATTTTCAGTTTGCTAATTTCAATAATGATGTTTTAATGTCAACTGCTTCTTTTTCAATCAAGTGCTGACTCTTCTCCCAAATGTATTTTATGCAAGGAAACAAAACTAAGGATGAACTATAAAGTGTTACAGTTCTCCCCCTTGATGATTAAGTCTTTAAGTAATGATTGTTCTCTTTTATTTAACATTGTTATAAGCATGATAAATAAATTTGTAGTGATAGAATTTGAAATGTGAAGTACCATTAAATCTAATAAATTGCCTTTCAGTGATTATAGAAACATTGTAGATGGCATAGATGCATGTAGGGTGGAATTTTGGAAAGCAGAAGTGACTCAAGCAATTAGGCTCCCATCTACCATATGGGAGGTCCAGGGTTTGATTCATGGGGCCTCCTGGTGAAGGCATGCTGGCCTGAGTGGTGAGCTGGCCCGAGTGGAGAGCTGTCCCATGCAGAGTGCTGTCCTGTGCAGGAGTGCTCGTCCGAGCAGAGTGCTGGCACAGCAAGATGATACAACAAAAAGAGACACAGAGGAGAGACAATAAGAGATGCAGCAGACCAGGAGGCTGAGGTGGTGCATGAGATTGAGCAACTCTCTCCCACTCCGGAAGATCCCAGCATCAGTTCCTAGTGCCACCTAAAGAGAAGACAAGCAGACACAGAAGAATGCACAGTGAATGGACACAGGGAGCAGACAGCAAGGGGTGGGGGAAGAGAAATAAAGACATGAACAAATCTTAAAAAAAAAAAAAAGTCCTTGATTTTAAAAAAAAGATGGAATTTTTCTTAAATGCAAAGGAATTTGGACTATTTTAATAGCTTCAGATTTGCAAAGTGATTTTAAATATTTTAAGAATTCTCTTATCTGCCAACTCTTTCTTCCATATAATGCAGTAATTCACTCCTGTAGCTCTGTGGTCAAGTACAATGCTTATACTTGCTAAATGACTTCTTTTTTTTAAAGATTTATTTTATTTATCTTTCCCCTCCCCCTCATTGTTTGTACCTCCTGTGGCTATTCATCTTCTTTGTTTCTTTTTTTTAGGAGGCCCTGGGAGCCGAACCCAGGACCTCCAACGTGGGAAGGCACCTAATCACTTAAACCACCTCCGTTCCTGCTTTGTTGTGTCTCTTGTTATGTTTTTCCTCTCATGTCTCTTGTTATGTCATCTTGTTGCATCAGCTCACCACATCTGCCCATTGCTCCAGCTTGCCATCCTGCTCGTCCTCTTTACAAGGCACTGGGAACCTCTGCTCCCTGCTTTGTTGTGCCTCATATTTTTCTTCTTTTGTCTCTTGTTGCATCATCTTGCTGTGTCAGTGACTTCCTGTCGTGGCAGCTTGCTGTCTTCTTTAGGAGGCATCTGGAACTGAATCACAGGCCTCCCATGTGGTAGGTGAGAGCCCAATCACTTGAGCCACATCTGCTACCCTCTAAGTGACTTTTTTAAAAAGCAGATTGATTACTTTTTTCATTAAAAGTTGCTTTTTTTTCCTAATAAAAAAACTCTCATACTTGCTTACTTGAAGTAAATTTGGGAAGTATTTGAAAGCACACAGAAAAACACAGAAATTACTGTAAACCCATCCTAAAAAATAATCATATATTGGTATGTAATGTCCTAGTACTTTTTTCCTGTATGTATATGTATATATGCGTAATCTTGTAAATTTTTCCTTAAGATAAATTCTTCGTAATTCTGGGTCGAACAGCATGTACATTTTTGCTGACTTACTTTTCAGAAAAGTTATGCTAATTAATAAGTAAATTGTATCTTCCCCATTAAGTTTATTTCTTTAATCAAAATGTTTTTTATTTCCTGAAGGTGACATTTTTTGTTGTTATCGTTGACTAGATCCAGAGATTATTATGACACATACAAGTGATTGTCCAAGCAAGCCCAGTTTTCCTAGCTAAAGGTCTTCTCTAGGTTTAAACTCATCCAGGTCTATGGGACTCCCACACAGCTACCACAAGGCTTCCTCCCCATTGTGCTTACACAAAGAAGTTAAAATGTAACCAGACTTACCCTAATCACTTAAGGCAGCAGTTTTCAAACTAGGGTATACATAATCCACAATGATTTTCCAGAGGGTACTCTCGAGTAGATGGTTTGAAGGATTTCACTGTCCACCTTTCCCTTATGTGTGTGTTTACTCCTTCCTAAAATTGATCTGCCTATGCAAGTTGCTGTTGTGAAGTCATCATATGGGTTCTTTTTTCTCTCCACCCCTTTCCCACTTGCCCTTTTCCCATTTTTTGAAAATAAAAGATACTCCCACACAATATTATGGTTCATTGCACCAAAATGTGAGAACCTCTGTGGTGCCCAGAAAAGGATTATATGAAATTCTGGAGGTAACAAAGCCTCCTTTTATCAGTACTTCATAACCTTCCACTTGTCTGATTAAGAAATACATGTTTGGAAAAAACCTAACTTTTTACAGTCAATATGTATTTATCACAATAAGTATATGTATTGCTTTGATCAGTCTTGGACTAATTGTAATGATAGCTTAGTCCAGAAGGAAATATTAAACATGTAGAGGCTTTTAAATATAGGAAATAAAAACAATTTTAAATTCCCATGCACATATTTCTTGTGGAGCATAAAAGTATATTGCATTAGGATACTACAAGAGAGAAATGAAATGGAGATACACTTTCAAAATCAAAAAAAGAGTAAAATTTCACACTCTTAAAGTAGAATGTGTTTATGTATGTTTAAAGTGAATAGTGGATATCAAATTGCTGTGCTATTTATATTTGGTTGGGTACATTTTAAAGAATAGTGTTACAGTTTTATTTTCAAATGTCAACATTTATGACATGCTGAAATAACATTGTTTACAACTCTATAGGAATAATGAAAAATTGTGCGTGCCAACTTAAAAAATGTACAAGGGAGGAAAAAATGTGTGAGGGATACATGATTTTTCAAAAATTACTTTGGGAGTATTCCAGCAAAAATGTGTTCAAGACCACTGACACAAGACAGGCACTTGATTGGGAGTGCTTCCTCACTGAACCAGGAGGCCTCACCGGAAACTATTCTCCACTGTACTTCCTGCGAATCTCAGGCTTAGTCCCCCCACTCAGCAGTAGCATAATGAGCCTTTGGAGAGTATGAGATAACATGTAGTATTTGCCTTCAGGTTTTCCCTTGCCTAGAGCACTCTCCTCTGTCTTCTTCCTTAGCCAGAGCATGCCAGTCCTTCAGGTGCCTTTGCTTTTTCTCATCCCCAGGCACCAATGCCTTCTCCCTCTCCTGTGGCCATCTCCTTCTTCCCAGTAGAAATGTTCTTCACTTGTTAGTCCTCCACTCAAATGCCACTACTTCCAGAAACTTCCTTGATTCTCCCTCCGTCTTTCTCTGTAGAATGAGATTCTCCCTCTTCCTTTCACTATAAAAGTGGCATTTAGGGATTAGGAGATAAAAGGAGTTAAGTTATAGAGGAAAATAAAAGTCACTATGATCTTGGAAAAGTCCAGGAGAGAGAGAGAAGCAGCTGCTTGTGACAACATGAGGTTCTGGAGGTTTGTATCTCTAGAACATGGAGTATCAATAATGGTATGATTGAGTTGAATTGAATTGAGCTGAGTTGAGGTGAAGCAAAGCTGAGGTTCCATTCTAGTTCCACTTTACCTTGGAAGTCTCTTCTGATTTTCCAAATCTTCTGGTACTTCTCTTCCTCCAGTTCTCTGCTATGCTTAGAATCTATACCAAATCACTCAAATGTGCAGATCAGTATGTGGTCATTTACCATTCTGCATTTTTTGCTAAGTTTTTGAGTGTGTAACATTGTTTTCATAACCAGATTGTGAATTCTAGGCAGGCAGAGGTCATGTGTTTATTTTTTCATCTACTAAAACACCAAGAATAGCATTGACCATAACACCTGAATATGGGAAGAAAAGGCATGGCTACAGTATATGTAAGAGACCAGGAGCTTTTCTGGCTGCTGCTTTTTTTTAAAGATTTATTATTTATTTATTTCTCTCCTCTTCCCTGCCCCCCACCCCAGTTGTCTGTTCTCTGTGTCCCTTAGCTGTGTGTTCTTCTGTGTCTGCTTGTATTCTTATCAGTGGCACCAGAAATCTGTGTCTCTTTTTGTTGCGTCATCTTGCTGTGTCAGCTCTCCGTGTGTGTCTTGCCACTCCTGGACAGGCTGCATTTTTTTCGCAGTGGGCGGCTCTCCTTGCAGGGCATACTTCTCGTGCATGGGGCTCCCCTACACGGGGGACACCCTGCATGCCATGGCACTCCTTGTGCACATCAGTACTGCATGTGGGCCAGCTCCACATGGATCAGGAGGCCCTGGGTTTGAACCCTGGACCTCCCATGTGTTAGGCAGATGCTCTTCTGGCTGCTTGTTAGTCTGGCAGAAGGGTTCCAGAAAATCATCATCCTGCAAAATGTTCACTAAACATTATACTCATTACCAAAGACTCACGGTCTAGAGTCTGAAAGCAATGAAGAAGGACAGTACTTGTGCTTTTATTTCCATTTTTAATTGATCTTAAAATTCTTGCCTGGCCCTTTGCCTCCACATAATCCAAAGTCGTGAATCATTGTCACGTGACTCAAAAGAAGCACAGACAGTGTATTCCCTCTTTCCCTTCACTAATTTCCTGCCTGTATTTCTGCTCTGGGACCAGTGTACAGACCACACCAGCTCAAAGATGTAGCAGGCTCTGCTCTACTGAAAGCCTTGTGTACAGCCCTCCTCCATTATGGGCACTGTGTAGCATGGATCTGTAGCTTTTGGTACTCCCTACTGGGTCAGGTAGGGGTTCTTTTGCATTTAATTGTATCCATTTGTTTTTTTATTTGTTTTGTTTTTAAAAGGTTTATTTATTTCTCTCCCCTTCCGCCCCCCCCCCCCCCCCCCCGTTGTCTGTTCTCTGTGTCTATTTGCTGTGTCTTCTTTTGTCCGCTTCTGTTGTTGTCAGTGGCATGGGAATCTGTGTTTCTTTTTGTTGCGTCATCTTGTGGTGTCAGCTCTCCTTGTGTGCGGCGCCATTCCTGGGCAGGCTGCGCTTTCTTTCACACTGGGCGGCTCTCCTTACGGGGTGCACTCCTTGCGCATGGGACTCCCCTATGCAGGGGACACCCCTGCGTGGCATGGCACTCCTTGCAGGCATCAGCACTGCGCTTGGGCCAGCTCCACACGGGTCAAGGAGGCCCAGGGTTTGAACCGCGGACCTCCCATGTGGTAGACAGACGCCCTAACCACTGAGCCAAGTCCGCTGCCCTCTGTTTGTTTTTAAAAGGTGAAAAAATTTCCTAAATTTAGGTGTCGATTTATACATTAATTATGCTGATCTCAGTTGCAGCAGTATGGTCTTAATAGCTGATTGCTGCAATACTAAAATCTGTGATATCAGAATGTGATGTGCATATTTTAATTTGAGATATAGTTTAACATTTTAAGATATTCATTTAGATGTGGTTATGCAGGTTAAACATAACATATGATCCTGCTTCTTGCACTGCTTCCAATTAAACCTTGCTTGTTAGTTTAACCTCTAGGTAATCCCATCAAACAATTGATGTCAAGGAAACACTGCCCACAGTAGCTTTGGATGAGTGGCCATTAATTTTAATTGCCGTGATATTAAAGATTAAGAAGTATTGGGACTAGCAGAATAGAAACGATCTGATGTCAAGCAAATCCACTTGCTAAAGCTTCCCCAGGCTGCTAGTGATATTAAAATTTTACTGTGAGAATTAAATAAACCTTTATTAGTGATGACTGTTGTTTGATTGGTCCAGGGGTATGCATAAACAGAGGATTTTTACATATCTAGAAATGAGACCTTCTATGGTACAGAGATTCCTCAATTATGAAACTGTTAATAAAGCTGTAATCTGATTTTCCAAGCTAGGTTTCATTAATATATTATAGTTTCTCTGATTGTCAAGGTAATATTAACTACAAAGTATGAAATCCAACAGAGAATTGTTTAGAAGAGGAGAATTCTAAGATGGGCCTTTGTTGCTAAATTCAGATTTAGGGAATTTTCATTAATTATGCTTAAGCTATGCCAAAGTCACTCTCAGCCGGGAATATCTCCTTTGCACTATAAATATGTTCAATATTTAACTCTTCCCAAGGTCTAATGGTTTTATTCAGGCAAATTGGAGTAGTAGTATATAGTAAAGGAGCTGTTTCCAAGCCAGCTCTCTAGGTCTGCCTCCTGAACTGAGAACATGCATTGTGGAAGGTGAGGTAAGTTCTAAGAGAACTTGCTCTAACAAGCATAATCAGAACTGATATTCTTTCCCACCCCTCCCCCAATTTCATTCAGAACTTTCATGTTTTTAGAATCACATAATTCTGATGTAGGAATGAACTCTAGTGGTCACTGAGATTGACCTTGTCTGGTGCAGAAATGCCTTCCAGAGCATCAATCTCCATCCTCTTCTAGGCCTGGACCTCACATTGGCATCATCTCTGACTTCTCCTTCTCTCCTGACCTCCACAGCTAATGGTGTCACATTTTGCCTATTCCTCCTCCATAATACCTGCCTTCTCCATTCCTACTGCTCTACCTAGCTCAGGCCTTCATTGCCTCCTTACCCTTATAGTCTCCTTACTTTTTCTTCTGCTACCACATCCTACACAACTATCATGCACAGCCTCGTCAAGCATATGGACCTCAAGGAAGGGAGGGCAGACAAGGCCAAGAGCATATTGGATTAGTCCCCTCAGAGTTGAGGAGTTGGAGGGCCCCAGAACTTTTAGATGGGCCAGAAGAAGTAAAGAAAATGACTGGGTGGAAGGAAAGGAGATGAGGATGATTTTGAAATTTATATCTTGAGTATTTGAGTAGGTGATAATACCATTATTTGAGAAAATAAGACCCTAGGCAGGTGATGTAATAACAGATTTTAGTTCTCTACAGTTTTGCCATGTAGGAGAGGAATAAGTTAATATTGTGACAGTCTTTATGTTGGAACCAGTTAGTGGAAATGAAAGGGAACTAGATTTTATTTCAAATAAAGAAAATTGTATATCCATTAAAGCTATCCAAAATTGGAATTAGGTACTTGGTAAGGTAGTGAGTACCATATCATTGGAGATAGGGATGCCATGAACAAAAAGGAAAAATAGAGAGGTGTAAGTCTAGAGGACAAATGAGTTCTGTTTTAGACATATTGAGTTGGAGCTTGTGGCAGAACATTTATATGGAAATCTCTTAAAAATTGAGAATTGAAACTGGGCAAAGAAGTTACATGGTGATGTCGTCTTCTTTCTCTTCCAGGTTCCATTGACTTCTGGCTCCTCCTTTCTCTTATTCCGACTTCCAGTTTCTTTCTCTTTATAAGGCCTCCAGTAATCTGGATTGACACAACCTCATTCAGTTGAGCCATACCTTAACTTAAAATAAGATTTTCAAGAGACACTATTAGCAGTGGATTCACACC
Organism: Dasypus novemcinctus; assembly: GCF_030445035.2. Taxonomy (NCBI): domain Eukaryota; kingdom Metazoa; phylum Chordata; class Mammalia; order Cingulata; family Dasypodidae; genus Dasypus; species Dasypus novemcinctus. Next base: position 91,424,595 of record NC_080680.1, on the reverse strand, counting down.
CACAGAAATGTGGATTAAGATTCAGGATATATCTAAATTGTGGTATATAATTAAATCTACCACATCAACTGCTACTGTATCAGAAAGATGGCAGTGCTTCTCCTTGAAGCAGTAGTTATAGTGTCAGCAGAATAGCATTAAGGGTCAGACTTTGTTATTTTATAATGAATTTTTACTTTTTTGAGGTATAATTTCTTTCATAAAATGCATAGTTCTTATGCATCCAATTCAATGAGCTTTGACAATTGTTCATTTGTTTATAAAAGGAGTTGGCAAACTTTTTCTGTGAAGAGCCAGGTAGTAAATATTTTAGACTTTGTGGACCAGAAGGCAAAATCAAGGATATTATATATGTACTTATATAACCAGAAAGAAAACAAATTTCCATGATTTTTTAAAAAGATTTATTTCTTTCTCTCCCCTCCCCACCTTTTGTCTGCTCTGTGTCCATTTGCTGTGTGTTCTTCTGTGTCCACTTGCGTTCTTTCCATGTGGCACTGGAAAACTGTTGCTTTTTTGTCATTGTTGTGTTATCTTGCTGCATCAGCTCTCCATGTGTGCAGTGCCACTCCTGGGCAGGCTGCACTTTTTTTGCACAGGGTGGCTCTCCTTGTGGGGCGCAATCCTTGCACATCGGGCACCCGTACGCAGGGGACACACCGGCGTGGCACAGCACTCCTTGCGCGTGGCAGCACTGCACATGGGCCAGCTCACCACGTGGGTCAGAAGGCCCTGGGTATCGAACCCTAGACCCTCTGTATGGTAGGTATACGCTCTATCAATTGAGCCACAACGACTTCCCTCCAAGATTTTTTAAAACTTATTTTCCTATTTTGAAAAATTCTATTCATTCTTAGTACAGGACAGATGTTAAGAATAAGAACTCTTGGGTTAAGCTGCCTGGTTTTGAACAGTGGCTTCTCACTTCATAGTTGTTTGTCTAGGTTAGCCTTTTTTTCTTTTTTTTTAAATTTTTTGGAACAAACACTCCCCTTCACCCACCTACTCCCAACTTCCCTCTCCCTGGGTAATCTCTAATCTGCTTTCTATTTCTGCAAATTTACTATTTGTAGTCATCTCTTGTAAACGATATACAATTTTGTCATGTGTCTTGCTTATTTAACTGAGCATGTTTTCAAGGTTCCTCCATGTGGTAGCATGTCTCATAACTTCTTTTTTTCTTATGGATGAATAATATTCCATTCTGTATCTATAACACATTTTGTTTAGCCATTCATCTGTTGACGGCTACAGGTTGTTTCTAGCTTGGGCTATTGTGAATAAAGCTGCTATAAATATTGGTGTACAAGTATCTGTTTGCAAGCTCATTTTCATTCTCTTTAGATGGGATTGCCAGATCATATGGTAATTCCATATTTAACTTTTGGAGGTACTATATTGCTTTCCACAATGGCTAGACTCTTTTATATTCCCACCAACAAGGTACTGGAGTTCCAGTATCCCTGCATCTTCTCCAACAGTGGTTATTTTCCTTTTTTTTTAAAAAATAGCCATTCTTGTGGGTATGTAGTGGCATCTCATTGAGGCTTTAATTTGCATTTCCCTAATGACTAATGATATTGAGCATCTTTTCATGTATTTTTTGGCCATTTTAATAACTTGTTTGGAGAAATGTCTATTCAAGTCATTTGCTCATTTCCCCCTCCTCAGATGGCTCCCTCATCTATCTGCTTGTTGTCTGCTCACTGTTTCTGCTTGTTGGGCCTACTCTTTGTGCCTGCTTGTTTTCTGCTCATCTTTTTTAGGAGGTACCAGGAACTGAACCTGGGACCTCCCATATGGGTGCCTAGCCATTTGAGCCACATCCACTCCCTGCTCATTGTGTCTGCCTGTTGCATCAACTCATTGTGTCAGCTTGTTGCGTCTGCTTGTCTTCTTTAGGAGGCATCGGGGACAGAACCCAGGACCTCCCATGTGGGAGGTGTGTTCTCAACCTTTTGTCAGCTCTTTGCATCTGCTCTTCTTCTTTAGGAGGCACTGGGAGCTGAACCCAGGGTCTCTCATGTGGGCGGTGGGGCCCAATTGCTTGAGCCACATCCATTCCCTCATTTGCTCATTTTTAAATTGAGTTGTTTGTTTTTTTTGTTGTTGCATTATGAAAGTTCTTTATATACTCTGGTTATTAAGCCCTTATCTGATATATATTTTGAAACTATTTTCTCCTATTCTGTAGATTGTCTTTTTTTGTTTAACTTTTTAAAAATTGAGGTATATCATTTATACATGAACACACATAAACAATAAGTGTATAGTAAAGATTGTGAACTTACAAAATAGACATACATAACATCATATAGGGGTCTTATACATCACCCTTCCACCAACAATTTGCATTGTTGTGAAACATTTGTTACAAAGTATGCAAGAGCATCTTCAAAATATTACTACCAACTATAGTCCTTATCTTACATTTGGTATATTTTTCCCCCAACCCACACTATTTTTTAAAATATATATTTTTGTTACAGATGTTGTGAACTTGCAAAACAGTCATACAGATGTGTAGATTTCCCATACAACACCACACCATAGTGGAACATTTGTTACAGATTATGAGATAATATCATCTGACATTATTACCAATCATGGTCCATAGCATACATTTGGCACACTTTTTTCATACTTCTCCGTTATCAACACAGTACAACTTTGGCATTGATGTAAGAATATTATAGTATTGCTGTTAACCACAGTCTATAGGTCACACAAATTGTAGTTTTCCCATGCTTCTCCATATTCCCATCACCCTGCAATAGTGATGTACATCTGCTCTAGCTCACAGAAGGACTCTCTTACATTGTTACCCTTAACCACTGTCCTCATCTACCTCTGGGTTCACTGTGTTATTCAGTTCCTAGATTATTCTTTAGCTTTCTTTCTATTGACTTCCCCAGACTACTGTTTTCAGCCACAATCCCAAGTATATGCTACTCACTATAATGTGTTACCATCAACCTATTCATTTCCATACTTTTACAGTCAAGTTAATTAAAATGTCTATATACATTAAGCATCAGTAGTTCTTCTCAACTCTCTTACCTCCTAATAACCTATACTCTAGGTTCTAATTTCATGTGTTTATTATTTGTCTTTTATATTAATGAGACCATGCAATATTTGTCCTTTTGTGTCTGGCTTACTTTGCTTACTATAATGTCTTCAAGACTCATCCATTTCATTTCTTCTTACTGCAGAATAGTATTCCATTGTATGTATATACCACATTTTGTTTATCCACTCATTGGTGGGTGAACACTTGAGTCGTTTCCATCTTTTGGCAATTGTGAACAATGCCACTGTGAACATCAGTGTGCAGATGTCTGTTTGTGTCATAGTTTTTAGTTCTTCTGGATATATCCCTAATAAAGGAATTGTTGAATCATATGGCAGTTCTATATTTAGCTTCTTGAGGAACTGCCAAACTGTCTTCCACAGAGACTGCACCATTTTACACTCCCACCAACAGTGAAAGAGTGTTCCTATTTCTGTATATCCTCTCCAGTACTTCTTGTTGTCTGTATGTTTAATAATGGTCTTTCTTTGTGGAGTTAGATAATATCTCGTTGTTTCAATTTGCATTTCCCTAATAGCTAGTGATATGGAACATTTTTTCATGTGTTTTTTGGCCATTTGTATTTCCTCTTTGGAGAAATGTCTATTTAAAATCTTTTGCCCATTTTTTAATTGGATTGCTTGCTCTTTTATTGTTGAGTTGTATGATCTCTTTATATAGAATGGAAATCAAACCCTTATTGGATAAGTGGTTTCCAAATATTTTCTCCCATTGACTGGGCTGCCTTTTTACCTTTTTGATGAAGTCCTTTGAATCAGAGAAGTGTTTAATTTTGAGGAGGTCCCATTTATCCATGTTTTCTTTCATTGCTTGTGCTTTTGGTGTAAGGTTTAAGAATCCTCCACCTGCCACCAGGTCTTGACTGTAGATTGTCTTTTCCCTTTCTTGATAATTTCCTTTGATGCTCAAAAGTTTTTAATTTTGATAAAATCAATTCTAGCTATTGTGTCTTTTATTGCTAATGCTTTTGGTTTTTTATCTAAGAATCCATTGCTGAATCCCAGGTCATGAATATTTGTCCCTATGTCATCTTCTAAGACTTTTATAGTTTTAACTCTTATATTTAGGTCCTTGACCCATTTTGAATGGGCTTTTGTATATGGTATGAAGTAGGAGTCTGACTTCATTATTCTGAATGTGGATATTCAGTTTCCCCAGTACCATTTGTCAAAGAGATTATTCTTTCCCCACTGCTTATGCTTAACACCCTTGTCAAAAATCAATTAGCCATTGATGTGTGGGTCTATTGCTGGACTTTCAAATATGTTCCATTGTTCTATTTGTTTGTTTTTGTATTAGTACCATACTGTTTTGATTATTGTTGCTTTTTAATGCAATTTTAAATCTGAAAGCGTGATTCTTCCAACCTTATTCTTCTTTTTCAGTATTGTTTTTGCCATTTGGAGCCCCTTAAATTCCAGATGAACTTGAAGATTGGTTTTTCCATATCAGCAAAAAGACTGCTGGATTATCAATAGGGATTGCATTGAGTTTGTATATTGATTTTGGTATTATCAACGTATTGACAATGTCATCTCCTCCAATCCATAAAAATGGAATGTGTTGCCATTTATTTAGATCTGCTTTACTTTCTTTCAGCAGTATTTTATAGTTTTCAGTGTACACATCTTTTATATCCTTGGTTATATTTATTTCTAGTTTTTTTTTCTTTTAGATGTTATTGTAAATGAAACTGTTTTCTTAATTTCCTCTCTGGATCGTTCACTGATAGTGATAGAAACACACTTGATTTTTGTGTGTTGATCTTGTACCCTGCCACTTTGCTGAAATTATTAGCTCTAGTAGTTTTCCTGTGGAATCCTTAGGATTTTCTATAAGCTCATGTCTCTGCAAATAGAGAGTTTTACTTCTTCCTTTCTAATTTGGATACCTTTTCTTTCCTTCCTTCCTTCCTTCCTTCCTCCCTCCCTCCCTCCCTCCCTCTCTTCCTCCCTTATGGGAAAGCTTTAAGTATTTTACCATTGAGTATAGTGTTGGTTGTGGACTTTTCATAAATGACCTTTATCATATTGAGAAAGTTCCCTTCTGTTCCAATTTTTCTGAATGTTTTTATCAAGAAAGGGTGCTGGATTTTGTCAAATGCCTTTTCAGCATCTATTGAGATAGTCATTTTTTTCTTCTTCATTCTCTTTATATAGTATATTCCAATGATTTTCATAGGTTGAACCACCCTTGCATTCCTGACTTGGTCATGGTGTATAATCTTTAATATGTCATTAGATTCTATATGCTAGTATTTTGTTAAGTACTTTTTCAACTGTATTCATATAGGAAATTGGTCTGTAATGTTCTTTCTTTGTGATGTCTTTACCAAACTTTAGTATCAGAGTAATGCTGATCTCATAGAATGAATTAGGAAATTTTCCCACCTTGAATTCTTTAGATGAGTTTGCAAAGTATGATATTGATGTTTGATGGAATTCACCAATGAAGCCATTTGTCTGTGACTTTTCTTTGGTGGGAGGTTTTCGATTGCCAATTCAATCTCTATACTTGTTATAGGTTTTTTGATGCTTTTCATTTCTTCTTTCTTCTTACCTGGGTCCTCAGTATGTGTTCTGCAAGTGTGTGTGCACATGTGTGCACACAGTGATTCCCCATGATGTGGCAGCATATGGGTAGCAGCAAGACCAATGTTATCTTTCTTCTGTGGCTTACTAATCAGGGCTCTCTGGCTTCTTCCAAAAGGATGAGTACCACAGGTTAAAGAGTGGGAGTTCTACTTCCAAAGCAATCAGAAACTTGGTAGAGGTGGTCCATAAGAGTGCTCATGGGTGTGAATGGAGTTACAGGGCTCTGAACTACATGCTATTCCTTATTTTTCCTGAGGGCCCCTGAATAGCTGTTAGGCGATAATAACTTCAGGTCAAACAGTGACCTACCCAGTTCGACATCACAGCACATGCCTGTTTAACAGATTATTAAGAAATTAGTGAAAAATATTTCTAACCATTACTTTAACAAAAGAGAGATAGATCCTTTTATGTAGTGGACACCTTCTTATAAATTTCTGTGTGGGCTTTAGCTTCTTTCTATAGCTCAATTACAGGTGCCTGAACACATTATATAAATGTGAGAAATGAATATTGGGTTGAAGCTTTGCTATGAAATGTGTTGAAATCTATTTGCCTCTTGCCCAGATCATCTTTAGAAATCTCTTCCATTTGCACTGGCTGACATTATAAATGGTTTGCAAAGAAATTAGGTGAATTCCATGTGATGAAATCAGAGCTGCTCCTCTGCATTTGTATTGTATTTGGAATTACTTTTAAGTTTTCAACTTGTAATCTTCCTGTGTGTTAACTGACAGAGCTAGAGCGGTCATTTTGGCAGATGTACAGTATCTTCTAAGGCAGGAGACAAAGGGATTTTTCACCCATTGTTAATTGATGTTACTCTTTTCAGCAGATCAAACATGATTTTACTGTATGGCTGCCAAATTTGTTCCAGACCCAAAAAGAAGAATGTCATTATTTCCTGGTATTTATTATTTAACTAACTTAACAAATGTCTCCTTTTTGAAGGCTTAACATTTATATACTAATTTGTATTTGTATATACCTGTTGGACCTTTCCTTATGAGCAATGGTGTTAGCCATTTTAGTGTTATTTTGACTAACTCCAAATATGGTGTTTTTGCAAAAGGTTTGCCAAAAGTTTCGAAAAAAGAAAATGAACCATGATACCATTCCTTTTCCTTGTAGATCTGTAATTGTTGCTCATTGGAGGTGCATTATCCATAGGGTGTGAGATTGCAGGCTAGGAATTGAGCATCTCCTGAAGTATCCCCTGAACATCTAACAGTTATATTGGAAGTCTGACTTTTTTCCCCTTTGACTCCTCTTCCCCTTTACCTCCATGCCCCTGCAATTTGTAGGTATCAAACTGGTTTGGCAACAAACGAATCAGGTACAAGAAGAATATTGGCAAGTTTCAGGAAGAAGCCAACCTCTATGCTGCAAAGACAGCCGTGACAGCCGCACATGCAGTAGCCGCAGCAGTGCAGAACAACCAGACCAATTCGCCCACCACGCCAAATTCTGGTGCGTACTAGGTGCCTGCTCTTTACTTGGCCCAGGCAGCCTTATGCCACAGAGCCCTGTCCTAAAGGCCAGGAAACAAGAACCATACAGAGGACACGTTGAATTTATAAGGGAAGAATGCCCTTTTATGTTAAAATGCAGGCTTGCTTTTTGAAATGGGTGGTCAATGAATGGATGGCCAGACCCTATGACCCCACCATTCCACAGTAAGAGCACTATCTTTACTGATGGATTCTGGTACTTTTATATTTAATAGTGGTTTTTAATTCAGCCATCAGGTAAAGTGCTATCACTAATGATTTAGTTATTTTAGTTTTACTGTTTCATATAGTTGCTTTAAGGTCAATAGTGGTCTGTCAAAGAATGAAATAGCAAGAATATTTACCTGTTTCCCTTCATAATGAAGCCGGAATGTTAGATTTGCGTCAACAGTGCTTTCTACCTAATGAAGCTGCAGACTCTAGTCTGCTTTCCTTTTTAGCATTTATTTAGTACCTGTTAAGCAGTGCTCACTTTTTAGGATTAACTAAGTGGTTAGCTGTTAGGAATATAGTACTTAATACATGGATGCAATACTCTTGGCTCCAAATACAGTATATGCTCCAACTTTTATGTGATATTTGTGATGGATTTAGAAAAATCCATCTTCGGGACTTAAATTTTAATAATGAAAGATGTGCAGCTAGTCCAAACAAATGGTCTTGAGTAGCAATTCAAGAGGGTTTTCTGAGGAGACCTTTTTAATATATCATTAAAAGTTCAAAATGTGAGGGGTTTAGGGTTTGCCCACCTCACACCACCTGCCCCAGGTCTTTTTAATGGTACATGGAAACAAATGAAAAGGAAGTTAGGTAGAACTTACGGCTTAGAAAGAACTTCAGAAAAAGACTTTTTCTCTGGATTATTGTCTTCCATGACAGTTGATGTTTAAACGATGACCAAGTCCTGGACATAAATGGAAACAAGGGGGAAGGTTCTAGGCTAGTTCCTGGGTGTTTTTCTCCTTATTTTGAATTGTATCTGTTTCTTATTGGGTTTCCTATTGATAGAACTTTCCTAGATGCAAAACCTATCATAGAACCTAACTCTTTGGAGTTATTCTCCATTCTCTTAGATCTGGAAATGCTTTATTTTATGCCCAACCTTTCCCTCTGTACCTTTTCTCCTTTCCCTGCCTCTAGGTCTTTGAGGATTATGTGTGTAGCTCTCTGTTATTCAGCTACTTAACTCTTTCCTTTCCAGGTTCTTCTGGTTCTTTTAACCTCCCAAATTCTGGGGACATGTTCATGAACATGCAGAGTCTGAATGGGGATTCTTACCAAGGGTCCCAAGTCGGAGCCAATGTGCAATCACAGGTAGGAGAAATGCCCCAACTGGGGCCTTTCTAGCAGGGTAGGGTTTGGGCTCAAAACTCCTTACTCTGACCTCATGGAAGTGGTCTGCACATAATGCAGAACCTGTGCTGGGTACCTCCAAATGTGACCCATCTGCCCCACCATTTAATTTAATGAGTAGTCAAATGAACAGTGACTTTTAATGATTCAAACATGATAAACTTTGTGAATGCATTCGGCTCTGGCTTGAGCTCATGGAGAGGGGTTGGGTGCGTATTTTGTAACAAAATAAGACAGAAAAGTTGCATATGTGAGTGTGTGTATGGTTTAAGAACATATTACTCTGTTTCATTTCTGTATTTTTTTTTTAAGAATACAAAAACCTGAGTTCTTAAAGTATATAAGTATATTCCAGGTTCAACTCTTTTCTTATCCTTTTAATTGAGAACAACTTGTTTTTATACATATAGGAGTGTGTGTGTGTGTGTGTGTATATGTATGTGAAAGGTGGGGGGAGGAAGGGAGATTGAGATTCAGTATGCATATTTATAAGTAGATTTTCATCCTCAGCCACAAACATTTGGTTGCTGTAGATGGAATGTTTGCATTGCCATGAAGATGTTATTTGTTTGGCTGGCATGAAAAACAAAGATGTATGAGTTTAAATATGCAAGGAATTGTTGAAATTCTGCCAGTCACATTTGATTGATAAATATGTCTTTCATTGAAGATACTAAACCCTTGTGACACACATAATTCAAATTGTTTCCTTTTGTAAGTGATGATGTTTTAATAGATTTGGGATGATGAATTTTTGTTTCGTCTCTCTTCTAGGTGGATACCCTCCGTCATGTTATCAATCAGACGGGAGGCTACAGTGATGGCCTTGGAGGAAATTCACTGTACAGTCCACATAATTTAAATGTGAGTACTCGGGGAGCAAGATTCAAAGAGCTGTAGGAACAGTGTCAGGGTAAACAGAGTGACTAATAAATTAATGGGCATATGACTTGGCTTCTCATCTAGTTTGGTGTTGGCAGGTAGGAAGACAACATCTTTGCTGCACTTTTATTTTACTAATCTAAATTCTTGACATTACCTAGGTGCTCTTAGAAGTCATCAGAGATGCCCAGGTATGGGTGGCATACTTCCATCAATAAGAATTTCAGCACCAGCCCATTACAATGTCAATTCCTACTGGTCATGCTGTATTCCAGGAAGATGGTGGAAAAACAGGTCATTTATCTTAGAATTAAGCAGCAGGAAAAAAAGCCCCAAACACAGCTCAGGTGAAGGTGATAACCATAGATGGCCCCAGACAGATCAACAAACCGAGCTAAAGGAAAAATTCTGTTCTTAAAAGCATATTGCTACAATGTCAGTGGGGATGCAAAACCTGCTCAGCATGTTTAATGGCCTCTCAATTTTTAATTAAATGTCTAGAGGAATTAATTTTAACTCTTGCAACCAATTCACTAAAACTTTACTTAATTTTCCCCACCCTGACATGGATAGAAAATGGAAGGGGGCTGGGGGTTGGCCATTTTGGTTATCAGGTGGAGCTGGGTGTAGTGGCAGCTAGACTGTGAGATTCCAGACTTAGGGAGGAAATGAATTGCCCAACACATGGTAGTAGAGTCAGGAAGAAAGCGGTCAAAATGTTCCCTTTTTAGGGCCCTGTCTTGCTATGAGAGTAATTATTAATGATTTAAAAGTAATTGAGGATGTTCAATTGTAAAGGGAAAAAGGACCATTAAATACTCAAATCTTTTACATCTGAAATGTCAAATCTTTCTTTTGGGGCTTATAAATAACTCATAATAACTCACAACAAACCATATAAAAAGCCTTTTAGTTGCATTTCTCCTTTTTCATTTAAGTGTTTTGAAATGCTTCAGAGAATGTGCGATATCCTTATCAACATGATAAAATATGAAACTGTGATTGCCTGCAGCATTTTACAGACATGAATTCCATCTTCACTGATGAGGCTTGATAAGGCACTGTTGTATAATACAGTGCATAATCTCAAACCACCAGAGTAAGGATTAATTTATTTTGAAAAAAAGAATACTTGCTGACAACCTCTCCTCCAGCTGCCATGCTGGGTAAAAATATTGTACATTTGTTGTTTATAAATTTGGATAAAAAAGGAATGATGTTTACTTTGGATGAAATATCTTTAGACTTGAATCTCTGTAAGAGTTTTTCTTTTTCTAAGTAGATTTTCATGCCTGAGAGGGGAAAACAGCTTGCCATTTAGATAGAGAAGAGGATTTTGTATAGTCTACATGAACATACATGAACATGTCATCATGCAGTGCTGCACAACTGATCCTTTAAAATTCCTTCATAGCTTTTTTTTTCCTTTCTCTTTTTAATTCACCTATCCCACCCCCACCCCCCCAACCTGAAGTTGATATGCCTTAAGCTTGTTAACTCCTTTAACCTTTGGCTCTGGTCATCTCCGTGAGGTAGTTTGGTACCTCTAACCTCCCCCACCGCTACCCCTTTCCCTGTGGTCCTATAGTGAGGAAAAATACCTTAAATACAGAAATATGCAGTGAATTGGAAAACAGAGGATTATCTAAAAACAAGGGTCTTGGATTTAAAAGGCAATTTCCAGCACAAAGCTTATCTAAAATCTGTATCCAGGCTGGGTGGGGAAGCTAGACAGTTCTCAACAGCCTAGTGTCATAGGCCTAAAAGAAGGTTTTGAATGGACCTCAGAAAAAGTTGCAGATGGATGTGAGGGAGATGGTGGGGATGGGAAGTGGGTAGGGGAGCCTTATGGACCCACCCTGACTGTGGTGTGGGAGGTCTGGGTCTAGATGGGGGCAGCAGAGTGGCAAAGGCTGGTCTGTGCCACAAGCACTGGGAGGTAGCCCATTTCACCCTCACCTTCTCTCCAGAAAGGCCCACTCTGTCACTTTCACTCAGTGTTTCCCAACTCACAGGCCCAGTACCTCCCTCTTCTTGACTGACATAAAAATAGGTAGCGACAAGCTGTCTGCCACAGCAGAAATATGATCAGACATTGATTTCAGCATTTGCCTCTATAGGCCAAGACATAAGGCAAATTTGTTTCTGAGTACTGTTATTGTTGATGTAGGTCTGAGGCAGGAAGGTCTAGTGGCATGTGAAAAGTGGTAGCAACATCCCCAATGGGAGCTCCAGTTTGAGATCATTGGAATACAGATTTCAATAGTCTGTGTTTCTCCACAGCAATGTATTTTTATTCTAGAAGATCCTATTTGGAGGGAAATTCTGGCCTTCATTTTCCAAGGGTTATAGTAGCCAGCTGTCAGGCATATATGGAAAAAGGATGGGCAACTTTTCTATGGAAATGAGAATTAAACTGGGTGGAAGTTTATGCTTTATGAAACTCAAGGTTTTGCTGAGCACTGCACTGGACTATGCCACTACTTCCTTCTTAAAAGATTGTTTGAGTCATTTTATTTTTATCTGCAAATCAAAGCCTGGGACTAGCTGACACCCTTCTTCCACATGCTGATTTATTGCCGAGTCTTTATTTGATGGAATGGATTTGTTTTACAAGCATCTAATTCCACTTTAATACATGTTTTAGAAAATACATTTTGCTAATGCATCTTTGCTCTCTTGTTGCCATCCAGAAGTGTTTTAAGTTGGGGAGTAGAATTAATGTGTAGACATGTACCCATTGAACTGTATTTCTCCTTTCAGGCTAATGGAGGCTGGCAGGACGCAACAACTCCATCTTCTGTGACTTCTCCTACAGAAGGCCCAGGAAGTGTGCACTCTGATACCTCTAACTAATCTCTGGCAACACTTTTCCCTGAGCTAACATGCCTTGAGTGCATTCAGAGCAATAGGAGGAAAAGAAAAGCGTTTTTGTAGCCCACCATCTACAGCTTTACTGTAAAACCTTGTCTTATTAGAGAACTTGGTAAATCTGTTTTTTAAGGAATCATAATCATTTGTATTTATACTTAAAAACACACAATGTTAAAAAAGCACTTTATCCAATTAGGCCAAGATTTAACATTGTTGACAGTCCTGTAGCTATTTTATCATAATTTATTATCAATATTTTACATTGATGGTTTCACAGTTGCCAATTACTTGGCCATAAGGGTAAAAAGTACAATATATGCTAAAGCTAAACCTCAATCGGTAAAGCAGATGCAAAGACTCACCTCACCTAAATTTAACTTCTAGCATATTTTCCATGGCAGACTATGTCTTTCTTTCATATCACTAATGGAGTTAGAATAAAAGAGCTGTTTGGCAATCTCAGTTAATGATGGTTGTGTTTAAGAATCTTCTTCATCACATTTATGTTGCGATCTCTTATTTTATAATTAGATCAGATACTGGTAGCACCTTTTCTCTCTCTGAAAGCACCAGTGCCCAGAGTCTGCTCGATAATTAAATTATGGATCCAGATTGTTCTGAGGGATGATAATATTTGCTGCTGATAAGAAGTGAAACCGAGATCTGTCTTGGGTTTTATGGTGTGCGCTGGGTGCTGCACAGACTTGTCAAGGTTTGCTACGCCCTCTGGGCATTGACAAAAGGCCCTGCTCTATGGATTGTTGTATATAGTGTAGCAAAAGAGTATTTATACATCTCACCAATCAAAACACAGCTTTATTACCTCATGCGAACTCATACAAACCAATAGAATTTCAACATGTCTGTAGCTTAGAGTGCTCACTTACTACCTCTGAACAATATTCACGCTGTAGTTTGTCTTTCTTATCTTTTTTGCATCTTGTAACTAACTCTTTGTTTCCCTTCATAAAATGTAATGTACATTGTAATCTTTTAAAAGAAAAATCAGGGTTGCATTTGCAACTTTTAAAAAACTGAGAGTGGAAACATTGGGTCTTAATTTAACACAGGATCAGTAAAACTGTTGTAAATACTGAGAAACATTTTGAATGTTCTTCATCTTGTTACTAATCCATGCAAAAAAAAAAAAAAAGCAGCGACTAATTGTGATGCATTCAGATTTCAGTATTCAGTACTGTATATTTCACCCTGTGTAATGGGGACCCCTCTTCTTTCTCTCTTTTTGTATTGTATGCGATTCTGAAACTGATTGAGTCATGAAAATAATTTGTGGCGGTGATTCTAATGTATTAAAAATGTTTCGTGTTCCTTTCTAACTGGATTACACCCTGGATTGAAAAAGTCTTCCTTGTGGTAGTTATATGTAGTTTCAAACATGAATAAACTTTTTGCTTTCATGATTAAATGTTGGTACAATTTCGTACTTCCCTACTTTAGCCAGCCAGTGCAGGGAAAGTAGAAACCCCACCAAGAACTAGGCTTGGACACTATAAATGTGTTACCCATCAGAAAGGGACTTTAAGATGATGGTGAAACTGAGAGTAAAGTAGCAGCTACTGTTGACTGATCACCTCCTCTGCAAGCTGATTGCTAGACTACACCATCATTGTGTGTCCTTATTTGATCCTTGGACTTAATGTAATACCATAAGGTAAAAAGTATCCCCATTTTCATAGGTTAGGAAACAGAAGCTCGGAAAAGTTAACCACATGCCACAAGGTCACAGACCTAGGACAACAACGGGCCAGTCCTTGAACCTGGGTCTTTTTGACCTTGGAGCTCATACTCTCCAGACCTGATTGTGTTCTTAGATGGAAAGGTTTGTGTGTGTGTGTGTTTGCTTTTAGTAACCAGATTTTTGTCATACTCCTTCCATTTCATAACCTCTTTGAGACACCACTTAGAAACAAGCAAAAGTTTGTCCAGAAACAGTGAGGCTTAGATGCCATTAAAAACTATAAAAAACGCCAAAACTTCTCTTAACATACTTTTTAAAAATCTAAATTTGCAGACTGTAAAACCAACCAAAAAACTCTTACGTAGCTTATGCGTTATTTCCCTTTTATTAAAATTTTTGTAAATTCCCCGTATTTACATAAACATCTATCACTGATATCTAAATCTTTATAATAAAAGAGGTCAATAGCAAGTAATTGGCTTATTTACTATATCTCAAGGAAATCGACTCACAGGAAATTAGATTAATGTTAATCAGTTGCAGCAAACTGTCTATGATAAATATTACAACTGTTACACTATTTCAGTTGATAGAGCCAGGCAAAACAAGGTCTAGAGCTACTGGAATTGCCATTAATCTTGAGGCAGTTAAAGTGTGAGGGGAAACTTTATAAAATAGATTGCCCTCCAAAGCTGTCCTCCCTCACACAGGCTCTCAGACTGCCTGTAGGAATCTCTCCCATGGCTAAGTAGTTATTTGCATGATTCAATTAGCTTGTGGGTCAGACTTTCTTACCTTTTTACATAAAACAATATGCTCTGTGATTTTACAAAAATATCCTGTGGAAATAAAACACATGCACACATAAAGTCATCTTCTTTTATGTCTTAAAGCACGTAGTAAGAACCATCTCAGGTTGTCTTAGTAGGGACAGTCTGTTGAGAGAGATGCACATACCAACTGTTTGCTGGAAATTCACCCATTGACTAGCAATGCTTGAGGGAAATGTCTGGATCTGAGATTTTATCTTGGGAGGCCTAAATAAAATAGCAATTCCCTTTCTATATTTAGTTTAGGAAGTACTTAACAGGTGCCTTCTTGCCTTCACTCTTCACTATCTCTCTGGGAGGATAGACGCATCCTCACCTCATAGTTGAGGCAACTGGGGCACCACACAGGCCCTCCCCTCCAGCCTTAGGGGCCAAGTGGGGTTTGTAAAGCTCTTCAAGCATGGAGACCAGAAGCATTGGGCAAAATTGTAGTTGATCTGACAGATTTTCTCTAGGTACATTTTCTGGGTCAAGCAATGGGTTGACCCGGAAAAGGCCCAGAGATGGGCCCAGAGATAAGTAAAGTTGGGCTTCAACCCTCGAGAGGCCAAGACCCTGAGCCCCTTCTTGTTCAAAAACCAAATGTTTAGTGAGGGTATTGGAAAGACTGGTGGGCTTCTAAGTCCCAAGGCTGCAGAAGTAAATGTCCCCAAACCCATTCACAAGGTTAAAGACAATAACAACAGGAA
Source organism: Dasypus novemcinctus (assembly GCF_030445035.2). NCBI lineage: Eukaryota > Metazoa > Chordata > Mammalia > Cingulata > Dasypodidae > Dasypus > Dasypus novemcinctus. The sequence continues at coordinate 91,409,069 of NC_080680.1, read as the reverse complement.
ACTACCTGAAACATCCATTTGCAGGCTAAATGGTCTGTCCACATACACTGTTAGATGCACAAGTCTACACGTGTGCTTATATGAGGATACATGGGTGTTAACAAGATTCTGGAGTTAAGTATGTAAGCAGCTGCTCATGCTGAACCAGGTATTGGCCTTCCACATGGAGGTACACAAGCAGTTGTGGAAATCTCTGAGCATATTTAACCAGGTGGCCTTGCAAATTAGGTTAGAACTTCTCTGTAGTCCAGAAATGAGGAAGGTCCTTGTGCCATTATCTGGCCAGGAGGGGAATGAACGCTGTGTTTTAGAGAAGCACTCTCCCTGTATGGAAAAAGTGATGTGTTTAGTGCCCAGATGAGATGGTGTTTTAGATATAAAATATGTCAGTGCTGTGAGAAAGGGACTGTCACTGGACTGACAGCTACAATTTATTGAGCATCTCCTGTGTGCCTGGCTCTTCGCCAGTTGCTTTTCATACATGTGGCCCCATGGCAGGGGGGGAGGCAATTCATATCCTATTTTCGGATGGTGAATCTGAGATTCAACGAGGGAGGCCACCTATCCAAGTGCTCACAGTTAAAGTTTAGCCTGTGTGAGGGCTCTGCATGACAACTTCCAGTAGCCACTTGTAGCAGGTCAAGGAGAGGCTTCTGTGAGCTTGGGCCATCCAGCTTCCAGTGTGAGGCCCTTTTGGAGTGAGGTGACCAAATGGGATGATTTCAGAGCTTGCAGCTCTCCTACCCACACCTGAGTTTCCTGGGTCACCTGAGTATGTATGTTCTGTGGTGTGATCCTGATGTACAGACTGTATGTGCTCCTTTCTATGTCTGTAGATGACAAGGTTGAGGACAGGAAGAGCCCAGGTGCTTGGGATGGGCCAAGCCTGGCACCATCACTAAGGGAAACCAACAGAGCACCTACCTCAGAGGGTAGTTGTAATGAAATGCTGAGCACAGGGCCTAAGGCATGTGCCCCAGTTTTCTATGGGCAGAGCTCTGCCTGCTCCTGGGCATGCTCTCTGAGCCCCCATGGATGCCTTTCCCAGCCCCAGGCTCTGCCCAAATTAGCTTTGGCCACTGTCTCCTTCGCCCCCGTTGTCCACACAGCCTATTCTGGGTTTGAGCAGATTTTACCCCCAGGCTCTAGAGCCCAACAGGTGTGGCTTTGAGTCCTGGCTCTGCCCCCACCAGCTGTGTGACATTGGGTGAGGGACTTAATCTCTCTAAGCCTCAGTTTCCTCATTCCCTCTTCTTGGAATCCCTTCCTCATGAAGATGTTTCTGTTATCTCCATTTTACAGATGAAGTTCTAAGGGGTGAAGGCATTAGCTCAAATACAAATAAGGGGTGAAGGCATTTGCTCAAAGTCTAGGTGTCTGAAGCCAAAACCCACATTTTAAACCCTTTGCACCAAGCGGTCTCATCAGAGTGCCTCTGTGCTTATCATGCTGGATCCATAGGCCCACCATATGCCTTCCCAGAGCCAATAAAGCTGAGGTGAGAACGGAGTGGATGCCAGCTCCCCACACCCCATGAGAGCCATTGGCTCCTCTTCCCAGTATCCTAGGACCTCAGAGACACCCTGAATAGCCTTGGGAAGGCTGTACTAGTGTCCACAGGGAATTCAGGCCACCTAAAGGCCTACAGTTTGTCCCCGCTGAACCTGTGGACCCAGCCCCATGGGCAATAAGCACAGCCACTTCCCAGCCCTGCTGGCCTGGCTGTCACGAGCTTTGCTGGTGGGCATGGAACCTGCTGGTAGCTAGGCCTTGCCAAGCACACTGTCAGAAGCTATAGAAGTCATGGCCAAGTAGGCATTAGTCCCATCCCAGAGTTGAAGAAGCAATGCCCAGGGGGTTCGGTGAGCCCCATGGCTAAGAGACCATCACAGCTTAATGCTTATAATATGGGCTCCCTGAGATTACCTGGGGTTGAATCCAGGCTCAGCCTCATACCAGCTGTGTGTACTTTGGCCAGTCAAATAACCTCCCTGTACCTCAGTTTCTTTAACCACCAAGCGCCTGCCTTCGAGATTTGCAGAGAAGAACAAGCAAGCTGGTACAGGTAGTGTCCCGAACATAGTAGGAGCAGAGGCTGGCTGCCCTCCATGGTGGTGATTCACACTTGAATCCCCACTTGTGCTGACACTATACTTCCCAGCACAAGTCCCACTTCACCACTGCATAAAACCCACGTCTTCTGACACCAGGCCAATGCATTCCCTTTCAAATTGCATGGTGTGGCAATTTGATATTATTCATGAATTCCAAAAAGAGCTGTTGATTACGTTTGTAAATTGGTCTGTTGGTCTGGGCATGATACCTTTTGATTTAAATTCAAAGGCTTATTTTTAGTTGATTAAATCAAGATTAGGGCTTTGATTCAATCACATCATTAGGGTGTGCAGTGTTGAGTTTCCACCCCCTTGGAGGGCTATATAAACAGACATTCACACAAGGGAAGATACACAGAGGAATAGAGAGAGCTCCATAGATACAGAAGAGTAGAGAACAGCTTTGATCCAGTGGTGCCAGGAAGAGAGCTGATAGTTTAGAGCTGACTTTGTGAAGAGAACAGAGCAGCTGAGCCCAGAGAGAAACAAGCCCTCCAGCCTACAACTGAGATTGGGATAAACTGGGCCCACAGAGCCTGTATTAGCCAAAAGGGTGTTGATGCAAAATACCAGAACACTGTTGGGTTATATAAAGGGTGTTTATTTGGGGTAGAAGCTTACAGTCACAAGGTCTTAAAATGTAAGTTACTTCCCTCACCAAAGTCTGTTCCCATGTGTTGGAGCAAGATGGTTGCTGACACCTGCAAAGGTTCAGGCTTCCTCTTTCTCTTAAGGCTCTGTGGTCCCAGCTCCTTCCAATATCAGCTGTAGGCTGGGATAAGTCCTCCTTCTCCTGGGGGCTTGTTCCTTTCTGGGCTCAGCCACTCTGTTCTCTCCACGAGGTCAGCTATAGACTCTCAGTCTCTTGAGGCCTTGTCTCTCTCTTCCCAGGGCCTCTGCCACGTGGAGGGAGCTGTCTCTTCCTGTGTTCTTCTCCTGTGTGTTTACTTCCCAGGGCTCCACCTCAAAAACTCCAGCATCAAAAACTCCACTGTCTGCTCTGCCATGTGGTTTTCTCTGTGAGTCCCTGCCCCCTTGGTGGGGGGGGACTCAACATCCTACTGACATGGCCCAATCAAAGCCTTAATCATAATTTAATCAAGTAAAACAGAAACCTCTGAATCCAATACAACCTCATATGCCCAGAGGAATAAACCAATTTGCAAAAATATAATTCAATATCTATTTTTGGAATTCATAAATGACATCAGACTGCTACAGAGCCATAAGAGGAAGGCTGAACCCTCGCAGATATCATCCACCATCTTGCTTTGACACCTGGCAACAGACATTTGATGGGAAAGTACCTCTTATGGTACCTTGAGTTGGACTCCTTAGGGCCTTGTAACTGTAAACTTCTACCCCAAATAAATACCTTTTATAGAAGTCAACAGATTTCTGGAACTTTGCCTCAGCACCCCTTTGGCTAATACAGATACCCTTTGAAGATTTATTTTTTATTTCTCTCCCTTCCCCCCCCCCCACATTGTCGGCTCTCTGTGTCCATTCGCTGTGTGTTCTGTGTCCACTTGGATTCCTGTTAGCAGCACCAGGAATCTGTGTCTCTTTTTGTTGCGTCATCTTGCTGCGTCAGTCTCCGTGTGTGCAGTGCCACACCTGGGCAGGTTGCACTTTTTTTCGCGCTGGGCGGCTCTCCTTACAGGGCGCACTCCTTGTGCATGGGGCATCCCTAGGCAGGGGACACCCCTGCGTGGCACGGCACTCCTTGTGTGCATCAGCACTGCACGTGGGCCAGCTCACCACATGGGTCAGGAGGCTCTGGGTTTGAACCCTGCACCTCCTATGTGGTAGGTGGGCACTCTATCAGGTGAGCCAAATCCGCTTCTCACAGATACCCTTTGAATGCATTAGATCCAGCTGACATGTCTTGATAAATTACCTGCTAAGATTAGCACTTTGATTCCTCCACATCAGAAGGGCATGACTCAGGGTTGAGTCCTCACTGTTTTGGGGCTGATATAAATAGACACACACAGAAGAAGATACAGGAAGAGAGAGAGCTCCATACATGGAAGAGGAGAAAACTGGGTCATTTTGGTCCTGCCATGTGTCAGAAAGGAGAAGGCTCAAATAGCTAATGTCCTGGGAAAAAAGATGAGCCATTTGCCTGATAGTTTGCAGCTGAGGAGAACAGAGCAGCTAAGCAGTTAAGAAGGCCCGAGGGGCCAGGCAGAGATCACCTACCACCTTGCTTCAACATGTGGCAACAGATTTTGGTGAGAAAATCACCTTGAGTTGGACTCCTTAGGGCCTTGTAACTGTAAACTTTTACCCCCAAATGAATATCCTTTATAAAAGTCAATAGATTTCTGGTACTTTGCATCAGCACCCCTTTTGCTAATACAGATGGTGTGGTGTAAAGAGCGATGACGTTGAAGTTAGGTGGAGTTCTGCCATTTACCAGGTGGATGTGACTTTGGGCATGTCACCTCCTCTCTCTGCAGCCCCAGCTTCCTCATCTGTAAAATGAGGATTTTATTCCTACCTACCTTGTAGGGATGTTGTAAAGATGAACGAGCTGATGCATACATGGTGCCTGAACTGGATGTGATGGGTTCTATTTTCCTTATTGTTGTGATCGTTTTAAGGTGCCCCCAAACCAGAAGAGGACGCCTGGTCTCCGGCTCCTTTTCCTGAAAGGTTGCGGGGGGGGGGGGGGGGGGTGTCAGCTGCCAAATTAGTATCCTAGAGTAGGGCTTAGCCTCTTCGACCCACCCACTCCGGGCTGTTGCCCACAGCCCTCAAGGCCGGCCTGTGGCCAAGGCCTCACCTCTTACCACCATCTAAGGAGATAATAAAAGACTGATTCTTTTTTCTTGGTAAAATTTCAGCAGAAAATGTACGCATCATTAAATATGGAAATCCAGAATTTTATTAGCAATCTGCTAGATCTGAACTGACGCCAATTAAACAAAAAAGATATCATTTATAAAAAGGCAGAGTTCAACTTGTATTAAATATGAAATGCAATTTTCTCCTGGTTTTGATTTATTACTGGTGGTCCATTGTTCAAAGAAGCATGTTATATTTCAATAGAGGAATATTGTTTATTCATTAATATTTTAAAACGGGCTTATTGCTGTGCATGGCTCTCAACGAATGAAACTTATGATTTAAAACATGAATTAATAAACACATTTGAAAGTGTTAGACGAGATCACAACCTCTCATTTTTCATTTTCCTGGGAACATATTAAATTTTTATAATTCTGCATCTACAGTTTTTTTTTTCTTTTTAAATAAAGATGCAGATTCCGAATTACTCTGCTAATTTCAGGTAACCAGGAGTGAAAAAGCAATATCGTGGGGACTGGTGTCAGGATCACAGAATCCCCGAGAAGATGCACAGGTTTATTTTTGTAATATTCATAAATCAAAATAAATGAGCTTTGTGTGGGAGGCAGCACTGTTCACATGTGTGAGGTTGCCTGCTGCAGCAGGTCCATGTCTTTGGACTCTCCGTGCAGGTGTTTTAACACGTGAGAGTGTTCACGCCCACATGCATGTGTGCTCCTGAGTGTGTGTTCAGAGAAGCACATGTACATCAGCCTAAACGCTTACTTTGAATGCACTGTAACATCGTTTGGTTCGATGGTCAACAATTATTTACTGAGCACCTACTATGTGCCTGAACTTGTGCTGGTACATAGGACACAGAGTGTGCTCCCTGTGCTTCTCCCCACACACACTTGCCTTTGCCATCTCCCCACCAGAAACTGGGTCTGTCATGTTCCCCACAGGGCCCCTAGCATTCCGTTTGAGTGCTTGGGAAATATTTATTGACTGACCAATAGACTAGAAGCTTAGGTAAGGGAAAGATCTTTATAGGCTAGAAGTGGGGAGGGCTTCTACCAGGATGGGTTGAATTAGGCTGGAAGAAAGGTTGGGGGACCATGGAGGAAATGGAGGTTAGGTAAGGCAGAGGGAGGGGTGCATCCTGAAGATGGAGAAACTCCCTGCCCAGGCCTTGCTGAGTCCAGCTCATTGCAGCCTCTGGACCATTCTGAGACATGTGCTGTCACCGCTTCATTTTATGGAGGAGGAAGCAGAGATCTGAGAACCGAGGGACTTGCTCAAGGTCACAGTCAATAAGAGGCCTGGGGGAGCAGATGTGACTCAAGCAGTTGAGCTTCAAAACAATGAACAAAAACAAAGGAGCAAACAACAAGCAAAACAATGAGCAAACAGATGAGGGAGCCAACTCAGAGGAGCCAGTGTGGCTCAGTGGTTCAGCACTGGCCTCCTGCATATGAGGTCCTGGGTTCAGTCTCCAGTCCCGGTACCTAAGAAAAAAAAATGAGGCCTGCCTTTGCATCTAGATTTCAGGTCCACATTTTCTCTAAGAAGGACAGGGAAGAGGGAATAAAGTTTACAAGATAGATCCACTGGGGAGTAGATGTGGCTCAAGTAGTCGAGCATCTTCTTCCCACATGGGAGGTCCTGGGTTTGGTCCCTGGTGCCTCCTAAAAACAAAAACAAACTACAAGCACACGAAAAAACCAATTCCAGGGAGCTGATGTGGCTCAATGGTTGAGTGCTGTCTCCCTGCATATGAGGTCCTGGGTTCAGTCTCTGGCCCTGGTATGCACCCTGTCCCTGGCTAGGAAAAAAAGGGAGACCCATGCAGTGTGTTGCCCCAAGGCTCAGGGGGGTGGTGAGGTTTGGGGGCGTCTTGGGGCATCCATTTAGAGAAGGAAGAATGCTTGGTGGTGGAGACCTTCTTCCAGGGCTGGAGCCCAGAGCACTGGCTGGGCAAGGGAACTGGAGATAAATTCTCCTTGTCTGGACAGTGGAGGTTCAGGATGGTCATCAAGAGCCCAGGAATGTGCTCCTCGTACATGGACACACATGTGAGAGTTTCTCGAGTGGAACTGTTGGCATTGGGTATTTGCTCCTGTTAAACTTGACTAGGAAATCCCAAATTTTCCAATTTACACTTCCACATACTTGTCAACATTCGGTATTTAAATTTTTTTTTCCAACCTGGCAGTTAAGGATATAGCACTGTAATATTAATTTTGAATATCTATGATTATTAATGAAGTAGAGCATCTTTTCACAGGTTGATTGATGTTTTCAGGTTTCTCTTCTGTAAAGTGCTGGTTGAAGTTTTGCTATGGAAGAAAAGATCATTTTCTTTGTTTTACTTTTTCTTATTGATTTTTAGGAGTTCTTTATATATTCTGGATACTAGATCTTTGTTAGTTATATGTGTTGAAAATGTCCTTTCCTACTTTGTGACTTGCCTTTTTATCTTACAGTGTGTTTGAATGAACAGTAGCATAGTACTTAATTTTCTTTTTTTCAAAGTACCAGGGCTGAGGATTAAATCCAGGACCTCCTATGGGGGAAGCCAGTGCTCAACCACTGAGCTACACTGGCTCCCTCTGGTTGATTTTTTCATTCGTTGGCTTGTTTGGTTTTGTTTTTATGAGGAACTGGAGATCGAACCTGGAACCTCATACATGGAAAGCAGTCACTCAACCATTTCAGCTACATCTGCTCCACAATACTTAATTTTAAAGTAAACAAATTTATTACATTTTTTCCCTTTATGGCCACTGTTTTTTGTGTATGGTGTGAGGTAAGGGTCAATTTGTCCATTTACTGACAAATACGTCTCTCCCCCCACAATCTGCAATGTCATCTCTATCATATATCAAGTATCCAAATGTAGGTAGTTCTTCTGGACTCTCTCTGCTATTAAACTATTTTCCTATCCCTGTACCGATACCACACTGGCTTAATTACCAGAGCATGATAATAAGTCTTGATAACTGATAGAGCAAGTACTTTCACCTTCTTCTTCTCCAGGAATATTGTGACCATTTGGCCCTTTGTATATCTGTTTAAATTTTAGAATCAGCTTGTCAACTTCCATTTAAAAAATCTTTTAGGATTTTGATTGAAATTACATTGTGTAAGAAAAACAGAACAGACATCTTTACGATATTGAGTCTTTTGATCTATGAGCAAGATATCTAGATCCACTTAAGTAGATCTTTCTTTAAAGTTTTATAATTTTCTCCATCAAGATTCTCAGACTTCTTACTCCCTTGTACCAAGTCCCTCCATATAAAAACTCCAAATTTCTCTTTGTCTGAACTTTATCCATCTGGATCATGCCCAAGGGTTGGCATTTCTCTCCTACCTATATGGTGAGGCACCAGCCTCTGAGAAGTAAGGCCTTCCTCCTGGACTGTGAGGTCAGGCAGCCCAGCCTCCCTCCTCTCCTTTCTCCCTTCCTCCCTCCTTTCCTTCCCTTTCTTTCACAGCAATTTTCTTTCTACAACACTCATGTATATGTCAAAACCTATGCACACTGCTTTTCAACTTTCCTTTTTTTTTTTTCAAGAACTGTATCCTGGATAGCTTTCATGTTTCTGCCAAGGCACCTCAGTTTTTGGTAATGGCTGCATAGTACTCCATGTGTCGTCAATTAACTAATGCCCTACTAATGGACATTTATGTTTGTAGTTTATTACTCATGTCAACAGTGTTCCAACAAACACCCTTGGACATAAATCATTGAAAATACATCTGATCACTTCTATAGGATAAATTTGTAAAAGTGGAGATGCTTGGTCAGAGGGCATATGCAGTCAAAATTTTGAAAGAAACACATGAATCTCCCCCAAAAGGTTATACCAGTTTGCACTGTTTCTCTTTCAGGCAGCCTGGCTGTTCAGCACAGCAGCAGGTGGGGGGAAAGTCTGGCTGTGAGAACTTTGAGCCCCCCATATCGGCTATCACCGTGGACTCTGCTCAGAGAAGTTCCTCACCAGTGGAGTTCATTTTGTCCCAGGTTATCCACTAGTTTTTGCCAGGGCCTCCTGTGCTTCAGCCTGACCTGAATGGAGAGTGTCTTTCAAGAAGTTGACTTGCTGGAAAACTCTGGAAAATTTTCTTATGGTAATAGTAACAAGAGAAATAACAGCTGCTAGTCACCCAGGGATAACTTCTTATGGCCAGGTCCAAGGCTATGTCTTTAGTGAATGTCTTCTCTTTCGGTCTTAATAGACCCATTGTACAGGTAAGAAAACATGCTCAGAGTCGGGGAGCTTCTTGCCCAAGCTCCCACCACCAAGACAATCCCGGTGTGCCCGACCGAGCTGGTATGCGTAACCACTCCCCCACATGCAGCGCCTCTGAGCCTCCGGTGAGGGAAGATGACAAGGATACTCAACCCTGCCTCCCTCGCAGCGTGGTGAGGATCAAGGGAGCAAGGGCTTGGGAGACCTCATGGTCTTGGGATAGCAGCTCCTCCTCCAGGCCTCATGGCTCCTGCTTTAGTTTGCTCGGCTGCTGAAAGCAGATACCATGAAATGGATCGACTTGACAATGGGAATTTATTAGCTTACAGTTTTGACGTTGAGAAAAATGTCTAAATCAAGACATCATCAAGGCGATGCTCTCTCCCCAAAGACCGGCTGCTGGTGGCCCTGGGCTCCTCCTGTCGCATGGCAAGGCACATGGCAGCATCTGCTGGCCTTCCCTGCTCGTCTGGGTTTCACTGCTTTCTGCTTCTTGCTTCTGTGGCTTTTCTCTCTGTTTGAATTTCATTCTCTTATATAAAGGATTCCATTAAGAGGATTAGCACCCACCCTTGGCCATACCTTAAGTGAAGTAACCTCAACAAAAGGTTCTACGTGTATTTGTAAATAGGTTTATACCCACAGAAATGGACTAACTTCAAGAACATACTTTCATGGGGTGTATAGAGTTCCAAATCACCACACTTCTCTCTCTGGACCCCAAAAGAACATCTTCTTTCTATATGCAAAATGCATTCATTCCATCACAATATCCCCAAAGCCCTAAATCATTTCAGAAACAAAGTTTAGTACAAAGTCTCATCAAAATTGGTTATAGCATAGAGAGCACACTTTCCCTCTGGCTGTGGACCTATGAAACCTGTAAAACAAGTTATCTACTTCCAATATATAAAGGGGCGACAGGCTAGATAACAAACATTTCCATTCCCCTAGGGAGAAATTAGAAGGAAAGCAGGGGCCATGGGCCACAAAGAATTCGGAAAGCCCGAAGGGCATTCTCCACTAGATTTCAAGTTCCGAGAGTCACCTATGGAACAACGTTTTGTCCTCCAGGCCTCGTGGAGCGGCAGCCCCATTCTTTCCAAGTGCTTGTACAGCAGCCATGATCTCCCTGGACATGGGGTGCTGCTCTCCCAGAATACTGGAGTGAAGGTTCCACCCTCATCAAGCATTGGGGTGGGAGCCAGACTCTCCGCAGTCCCCTGGGCATCTGAGAAAGCTGGGGTTAACACTCTTCCTGAATGACGGGGCAGAAAGCCGCCCTCTCCCAGTGCCGGGGCGTACTCACCCTCTCCACATCCATGGGTAGGTTCACTCCTGGCCTGAGAAGATGTCTTTGGTCCAGACCTAAGCTTTCATGGTCCTATCCTTGATCTGATTTTTCCCTCAATCTGTCCCTTTTAGTCTAGGCTGACAGTGGTTCTATTCATACAGCTCTCACAAAATATGTCAGTTTTGCATGTAGTACACAAGGGTACAAGCTATCATACCAAAGATCTTTCTACAAATCCTTTCTGGATAACTGCATTTCCAATCCTGACTTGCACTGAAATGCCTGACTGGTTCCATGTTCAGTTTAACCGTCACATGCAGCACTATTTTCTGTGGACTCACTTTCTAGAAACTCAGAATTTCCCAAACTGTTAATTTCCGGTTTCTTTGTGCCCAGGAGTTCAGTTTTCAGCTTATCCCTTTCCTCTTGCATTTTACAAAAAGCTTCAAGTAAGAACCAGGCTGCACTTTCTACACTTAGCTTCGAAATCTCTTTAGCTAAATACCCAAATTCATCAGTCTCAAATTCTGCTTTCCACCTCACATCAGAACTCTATTTTGCCAAGTTCTCTGCTACTTTAAAACAAGGGCCACCTTTCTTCCAATTTGCAATGACACATTCATCATTTCTGCCTAAGGCCTCATTGGAAGTACCTTTAGCAGCCATGTTTCTACCAACAGTGGCTTCAAAGCAATCAGCCCTTTTCTATCTAACAGCTCACAATTATTCCAGCCTCCACACGTTACCCAATTCCAAAGCTGTTTCCACATTTTTGGTATTTGCGATAACAGCACTCCACTCTTTTGGTACCAAAGCCTGTTTTAGTTTGCTAGGCTATTGAAGCAGATACTATGAAATCGGTGGGCTTAACAATGGGAATTTATTAGCTTACAGTTTGAGGCCATGAGACTGTCCAGTTCAAGGTGTCATCAAGGCAATACTGTCCTCCTGAAGACTGACTGCTGGTGATCCTTGGCTCCTCTGCCAAGTGGCAAGGCACATGGTGGCATCTGCTGGTCTCTCTCTTCTCTTCTGGGTTTCATTGCTTTCAGCCTCTTGCTTCCATGGTTTTTCCTCTCTTTGTCTGAATTTCATTCTCTTATAAAGGACTCTAGTGAGAGGATAAAGACCCACTCTGGGTCACATGTTAACTGAAGTAACTTCATCAAATTTCCTGTTTACAATAGGTTTATACTCACAGGAATGGATTAACTTTAAGAACATGATTTTCTGGCATAAATAGAGTTCCAAACCACAGCTGCCTTTGGGGATAGGAAGACAGTAGGAGGAGCCAAGATTGCAGACACAGGCAGCCAATCGGTTCCTTTGAAGAGCTTTTGCACGAACCCCACCAGTGACTTCCTCTGAGGTCTCCTTGGCCAGAATGGTGTCACACGATCACCTCTATCTGCAAGGGAGGCAGGGCAAGCAAGGGAGGATAGATGCTGAGTGAATTTCTACTGATGAGGAGGGAAGGTGCACAGCTGATGGCTGCCCTCAGGCCACATGTGTGGAGGGAGAAGACAGCCTTTTTAAAGGAAATTTTTGTATTAGGGAAGTTGTGGGTTTACAGTCCAACCATACTTAAAATACAGGATTCCCACAAACCACCCCACCTCCGACACTGTTGTGGAATATTCATTACAATTGATGATAGCACTTTTTTGGTAATTGTAGTATTTTTAAAAAGATTTATTTATTTATATTTATTCTGCTCCTTGTGGTTTGTTCCTTTTCTTTTGCTGTCTCTTCTCTGTGTCCATTTGCTGCACATTTTTTCTGTATCTGCTTGTCTCCCTTTTGTTATGTCATCTTGCTGCGCCAGCTCTCCATGGTGCACGGGCCATCAGCTCTCCATGGCGCACGGGCCAGCTTTGCCTTCACCACAAACCCAGGGCCTCCCATATGGTAGGCAGGAGCCCAACTGATTGAGCCACAGCCACTTACCATAGTATTTTTGAACAGTAGTTGCCTTTGTTACAATTGATGCAAGATTATTAAACAGTACTATTAACTATTGTGCATAGTTTTCATACGCTGTATTTTTCCCATATACCACCTTATTATTAACACCTTCTATTAGTGTCATACATTTGTTGTAATTCATGAAAGAACGTTCTTATATTTGTATTATTAACTATAATCTATTGTCTACAATAGGGTTCACTGCATTATGTTGTCCTATGTTTACCTTTAAATTTTTATTCTGGTCGCATATATGACCCAACATTTCCCCTTTTAACCATGCTCACCTATGCAATTCAGGGCTATTACTTACACTCACAATAACATGCTGCTTTCACCACCATCCATTTCCAAACTTTTACAATCAACCTAAATAGAAAATCTGTATGAATTAAGCATCAGCTTCCCATTCTCTACCCCAATCTATCCCCTGGTAACCTATATTCTAGATTCTAACTCTGTGAGTTTGCTTATTATAATCAGTTCCTATTAGCAAGATCAAACAATATTTGTCTTTTTGTGCCTGGCTTATTTTCCTCAACAGAATATCCTCACGGTTTATCCACATTGTTACTTGCGTAGGACTTCACTCCTATTTATGGCTGAATAACAAGATTCCACTGTACGCATACACCACATTTTGTTATCCATTCATCAGTTGATGGACACTTGGGTTGCTTCCATCTTTTGGCAACTGTGATTACTGCTGCTATGAATATTGGTGTGCAAACTTATCTGTTCGGGTCCCTGTTTTCAATCCTTCTGGGTAGATCCCGAGTAGAGGGATTGCCGGGTGATATGGTAATTCTGTAGTTAGCTTTCTGAAGAACTGCCACACGTGGAGAAGACCACCTTTAAGGAGGCCGAGGAGGCTGAGGAAAGAGGTGGGAGAAGATCCAGGTGGGTGTGCAGTGGCCAGGTCCTGGGGAGAAGGTGTGTCCTGGGGAGCAGGTGCGTGTTGTGGGGAGCAGGGCCGGGGCTGGAGCACTGCTGAGAAGTCAGGGGAGGGAAGGACTGAATTCAGGCACAAGGACACCAGTGGGGACCTTGCCACAAGCGGCAGTTTCAGGGAGGAGAGTGGAGGGGACAGGGATGTTGTGAGATCTTTTGAGATGGAGGTGTGAGTCAGTAAAGCCTCCCTAGACCTGACCGGGGGTGGGGGCTGGGGCTGGGGCAGTGAGACTGGCCTCACTTCCAACCTGGGGTGAGCGCAGCCTTGGAAAGAGCATTACCAGACCTTGAACTTCTGAGTCAAGAGCCATGAAGGGCCCGCAGGCAGTGCCCCCTTAGCCAGGGTGGGAGCCCCCTGCCCAGGCTTGCCCCTGCGGAGGGGCTGGCAGGAGGCAATAAGTGAACCAAATCCCAGGGAGGAAAAAAAAAAACCCTGCCCTGGCCACCCAGGGTACATGAGTGCACTCACTTTGGGAAATACCATTATTCTGGAGAATTAGAAAATGTTTTGCTCTCTAAGGGTACCAATGAGAAAAAAGGGTCTCTACATCTTGGGCGTGAGGCCAAGTTCCCTGCCAGGGCTTGTGCAGGCCGAGGGTGGGCTGGTCTCAGCCTGGTGCTCACCCCAGCCTGGGGTGAAGGAGGTGAAACTTACCAGAAAGGGCCTCGGGGGCCTTAGAGGTGGTGCTATCCCATCGTACACGTGAGGAAGCCGAGACTTGGGGAGGTGGTGGAGCAGAGATCTCTGCAGCACCTATCACAAGTCCTGGCTCAGTATCGGCTCCGTGCAAAGGGGTGAGTCCAACACTGGCTTGTGGGGCTCGTCCCAGGAGGCTGTCTTGCCCCTCGCATCACGAGGCGCGCCCTGGCCGTGGTGCGATGGATGGGAAAAGCTTCAGCTCTCGAGCCCTTCATCCAACGATGTCATCTGAGCACTCGTCCCCTGTCTGGGCCTCGGTTTCCCTGTCCATAAAATGGGGACAATCCCTCATAGGACTGTTTGAAGACTTCGTGGGGTCTTGCTGAAGCATCACTGAAGTCAGGGGCTTGCGGACAATAAATGAGCAGCCAGACCAGGCACCTCGGTTTGGTGAAAGCTTTAGAACCACAGGAGCCGTTTGTCCACGATCCTTGTCCCGAAGGACTGTGGGTCAGGAAGCCTCGGGCTGACGCCAGCCCTGGGCCCTCCTCGCCCAGCAGGCCTCCGTGCTGGTGCCGCCGCCCCACTCCGTGTGCCCGGCCCGCTGGTGCCCACTCAGTTGGAAACAGTGGCTTAATTCACGGATTGTAACAAAATGAGAGTTTGAAGCACTCAGCGATGACTATGGGCGAGAATAAGGACTCCCAGCACACCGTCTCCCAGCCCCTGCTGGGTCACAAAGGCAGAATACCCGTCCAGCGCGCTGACAACACCGGGCCGGCCGCCGCGGCGAGGAACGGGCCTCGGGGCGCTCCGTGACGGCGGCCAGGGCGCTGTGCCGTACGTGTCCCCGCACGCCTCTCCGCGGGGCACCGCGGGCCTGGTCACGCTGCGCCGGCCTGACCGCGAGGGGCTTTGACAGCGCTGGTCTGCGCGGTTGTGCTTCCTGGCGCTGAGTGCGGCTGGGGGCGCCCCTGTCCCAGGGGGCAAAGCAGGGGGGCCTCTGAGCCGCGCTTGCTGCGTCACTAACACGGGTTGAGCACCAGGTCCTTATTCTAGTCACTGCTGATACAGCAGAGACCAGATATACCCCCAGCCCCTGCGCGCGTGCTGCTGCAGTGCGTGCGGAGCAGATGGGGCCACCGGGCCTGGAACCCACCGTGGGGGAGGGCCACGGCCAGCAGGATCTAAGGACCCCAGAGCCATGAAGCCGGTGTCCCCAGAGCCCCTGAGCAAAAAGCATAGGGGCTTGGGCGTTGGCACCCAGTGGGCCCTGTGTGCTTCTGTGCAGGCCCGTTCACCTCTGTGGGCCTCGGTTTCCTCATCTGTGAAGTGGGCTCCGTGTAGCTCTTTCTCTCAGAGGTGCTGTGATTCTCCAGCGACATGATGCAAGGCCCAGACACCGTGTGTTCTCAGGACACGGGGGTGTTTCTGCCCGGCCGTTGGCTTCGAGGCCCGGGGCAGTCCTCTGTGGTTCGTGGCTCCAGCCTCTGGGCTGCTGGCTCTGCCCTCGGAGCCCGCCCTCCCCCGGCACGGCGGGGAGCACAGGTGTGCAGCTGAGTGCTTTCGCCAGCCTGTTTTCTGCCCCCAAAGTCTCCTTTCGTTTCCTACTCTCCTTGCCCCTCTTATTCCAAGCTGGCAGCGTTTCTGCTGTTGGGACCTTCTTCAAAGCCCCTTGGGCCTTGCATGTGTGTGTGGGTCCACACCAGGTCTTTCCTGGATAATCCCATCAGCTTTGGCTTCTGCTGAGATGACTGAGGGGCTCCATGGGTCACATGCTTAATTGTGAGATCTCTGGATCTTTCTGAGGTATTAGCACCCTCTTTATTTTTCCTAGAGCACGTTTTCCTGATAGTGCATCTCTTAATTTTAGTGCCATTTGCAAACTGGGTACGCTGACAGTTCCCTGAACCATCGAGTCCTGCTCCCTTTTGTTTAAGAGGTCTGCCCTCCTTTCCCTCTTTCCTCTCCATTTCACTACAAGCAGCAAGAAGAAACTCAGCCGCCCCTACAAAACTTTGCTTGGAAATCTCTACAGCTAACTGTACAATTTCATCGTTTACAAATCCTGTTTCCCACATAACGGCAGGACACAATTTTGCTAAGCTTTCTGTCCCTATGTAACAAAGATCATCTTTCCTCCAGTTTCCAATAACCTGTCCCTCGTTTCCTTCTGAGCCCTCGCTAGCAGCTCCTTTAACATCCATTTTCCTACTCACGGTCTGTTCAGGGCAACCTAGGCTTTTCCTACCATGCTCCTCGAGGTTTTCCAGCCTCTGCCCACTGTCCGTTCCTCAGCCACTTCCACATTTTCAGGTACTGGGTACCGCAGCACCCTCTTCCCAGGATGGAGGTCAAAGCCGGCATTAAGGGCATGCGACCACGTCGGCCCCTTCGGGAAGTGCTCACGGAGAGCCCAGCGGTGCCGGGCGCCGGGTCAGGAGCAGGGAGCACACAGGCGCCCGCGCCTCACCCCGCTCCCCGCTGCAGCTGGGACGCGCCTTTTGCCGCCCTGGTTCTCACTGCTCACTCCACCCCCTTTCTGCATCTTCCTGTTTGTCCAGTGGGTTCGCCCCTCTGGCTCAGCCCCTCTGTCTTTTCACTTTCCTGCCTCAACCTCCCCATTTTGCTGCTGCCCCTGAACCCTCACCTGGCAGACAGGGGTTGAGGCGTTCATTATTACATCTCTCTGCATTTATTGAAAACACCTTCTAGCCTCTGAACCTTACAGAAATATGGTTTCAATTTTCCCTTTGAATTGCGAATGAAAAAAAAAATGTGGCTGATACATATTTTTCGCTGTCAGGGTATCGATAGTCTGGGGCCTCTGGCCAGGATGGGTTATTGGGAGGGGAGTTTGCTGCCAGGTCACTTTCTAATTGGACTCATGTTCTCACAGGAATGGCTTGCGGGGGAGGGTGGCTGAACATGAGGAGCCTGTGGGAGGAAGGGGCTCGAGCATCTGGGAAACTGAGGCCTGAGAAAGCAAGGTCACAGCCCAGACAATTTGAACCCAAAGGAGGAAGCCTTTCCCCTGGCCTCGGTGTCCCACCGCGCACCGCCCAGGACACGTCGGCGGCGCCGGCAGCCGCGGGGCTTTCCCGGAGCTCTGGGTTCTTCCGGCGTGAGGGAGGCTTAAATCCTGCACCCCCGCAGGGCACTGCCCTGCGGATCAGTAAGCTGAGGCTCAGGCAGGCTACCTGGCCGCCGCAGGTGAGCCTCAGTCCCAGGGGGCCCACCCTAGGGGGCCGTCCTCCCCGCCCCGGCTCTGACCCATCGGGCCTGGGAGGGGCTTCTGGGGCTGGGGGACCTTACCCCCGCGGCCCTCCCTAGACCTCAGTGGGAGCTGGGCAGGAAGCTCGCCTTCCTCCTGAGAGCTCTGGGAGCCACAGAGGGCGTAAGCAGGAGCGTGGCAGGGTCAGGTGGGCTTGCATGGCAGGCAGAGAACAGAACAGAGGAGGTGAGCCCAGAGGCTGGGACCCCTCAGCGTTCCTGGGAGAAACGGTGAGGGCTGAGCGAGGCGGTGGCTGCGGGGGGTGCGGGGAGGGCATCGGTGGTGGTGGAGCAGGGGCTCGGTTCTCAACCTTGCTGCACGCTGGAACCCCCAGCCATCCCAGTTCACTGGGCCTGGGGGCAGCCTGGGCATCGGCATTTTGAAACTCCCCTGGGTGGGGGGTGCTCTGGGCCTAGGGTCTGAGCCTGGGGGGGCGGGGGAGGCATGAGCTGTAAGATGAGCCCACGCAAGGTCTGGGTAGAACCCCATGGGGTCCAGACCTTAGGTCTGGGGGCCCAGCAGTTCTGCTCTGTGCCATCTGCCCAGCTTGTGGCGGTCTCTGGAACCGGGGGACAGGCAGAGGCTTTGAAAGGGGTGGGTGAGGCTTTCAGGCACGGTGGAGGTGATGGAGAAGTGGCAATGCTGGGGCTCTGCAGCCGTGCTCCTGGGTGGCCATTGCCCTGGGCAAGGTGGGCTGGCCGCGGCTTTTCAGGGGTGCGAGGGGCCTGTCTGCCATCCTGGGCTGGGTCTACCTCTGTCCAAAGCCCCTGGAGCTGCTTTCCTGGTCCAAGGACCAGACATGTGTGTGTGTTGGGGGCAGGGGCACTCCCACTGGGAAGTGAAACTGAATCCTCAGGCCCGAGCAGGTCCTGCAACTGATCCCTCTACAGTCCGGCATGCTGCAGAGAGATAAGATTTGCTGGGAGACAATGTCAAGTATACAGAGTGGTGGGGAGAAGAGCCTACTTCTCTGTGGACTGAACTCTGGCTGGAGGAGAGCCTGGGCCTACACTGGCAGGAGTTTTCGTCCAGAGCCCACAGACTTTCTCGACTTCAGATTTACAAATTGAAAATCATTAATAATTCTAACCAGGCGGTGATAAATCTGAGATCTCTCTCGATGAACCCAGACAGCATTTCATAAATCAAAAAGATTACTTAGGAATTTTTTAAAATCTGACGTCAAAATGTCATGGTTACTAATGGTTTCGGTAGATCTCGTGTGGTGATATATCATTTATCTACGCTACATCTCAGATGTGACATGGGGGGCAGAAATGGGATGTCTTTTAATATCGTGAATACATTTCAGCTCATAATAAAGGTATTAACAACTTCTGGGTGCGATTTCTTCCGGAGCCAGGGGTCTGATTTAATGCCATTGTGACTATGGCCCCAGCGTCTCACTCCCCAAACTTCCCGTGGCCTGAGGAGCCCCAGGAGAGGGGCTGAGAGAGGGCCCCCGGCCCTGGTGGGTGGGGGACAGGCTGGGATCTCCAAATCGAGCCCCCGCCCACCGGGTGAGACCCTGAGTCACTCCCGTCTGCGAAAAGGGTCAGGAATCATCCAGTTACAAGCAGCAGTGATCGTAACTCCTGCTAATTGAGCACTTACGATGTGCCAAACAACGAACTCCAGGCCACAGGTGAGTCCACCACTGCTCCTTGCTGCCCCCCTGGCTCTCACACCCTTTCTCTGGGAGCCCAAAGCCCAGCATATCTGTCCTACCTGCCACCTCTGTCCCACCCTCTCCCGGCTCACTCCTCCCCCTCAAAGGTCTGCTCCCTGCTCCTGGAACTTGCCCAGGGCACGCTCCTGCCTCAGGGCCTTTGCACTTGCCTTCCCTGTCTGGACTGACCCTCCCCACGTTCCCTGCCCGGCCCCCTCCCTCCCCTCTTTCAAGTCTCTGCTCCAGTCTCATCCCTCTGATGACGCCCCACCCCTTATCCTTGTTTAATCCTGTAACCTGCCCCATCCCCCTGATCCTGCTCGCCTTACTCTTTTGCTACCGCTAACGTGGTCCATAATTTATTCGCCTCTTACCTAAGCCTATTTTCTGTCTCTCTTGCTAGCATGTCAACTCACCGTGGGCTGGACCTTTATCTCTTCTGTTCACATATATGCTGAAAGCGCCTCAAACTGGCCCAGGGCAGGCATCTAATAAACGCTCTTTGAAAAGCTGAAAGCCCTTTTCGCGGGGGGATCCTGAGGCTCCGAGGGGCCCACAGCAGAGCAAGTCTCCCTGTGGGGTCTGCACTGTCACCAAGGCCAGCCCCGTGTCCTCCCTGCACCACGGCCCCCTCAAGGCAGGGAGGGAGGCTGGAGGCCAGGCCAGGCACACGGGGCGCAGGCGGGCTGAGGGCGAGCAGGGCCCCTGCCGGTGGCTGAGGCTGCAAGGCGCCCGCTGGGCCCTTTCTGGGCCGGATCCGCTTGTCATTCGCCCCCGCCTGGGGTCTGCGCTCTTCTCACCCCACAGGTCAGCGCTGCGAGCTCATCCTCCCGAGATGGCACAGCCGCGACTTCCGGCTAGGAGGGGCAGAAGGACGCCGCCGCGCCTGAGTGCAGGGGCTGTAGCGACCCGGAGCCCAGAACCCAGCCCTTATCCTGGCTCTGCCACCTTCTGGCTGTGGGACCCTGGCTGACTCTCTTCCTGGCGCTCCCTTTCCTCTCCTGTGAAGGAGAAGCAAGGCTCCTCTCTGCTTCTCAGGAGGGGGGTGTGTGTGTGGGGTGATGAGATGGTGTAGGTAGTGTACCACGCGCATAGTCAGTGCTAAGATATGCTCCTCCAACCCCCTTGCTGCACAGGAGAGAGACAGTAAGCCTGGGCCCAGAGAGGGGCAATGATTTGGCCAAAGATGCACAGCACACCCCTCCACCCTTCTCCACTCAGCAGCCAGAGGGCTCCCTTGGAAAGGCCGGCAGGCGCCTGCCCGCTTCTCCTGCCTCCCGAGGTAAAAGCCCCCGCCCCTGAGGGCCTGAGCTGCCTTCCCCTCCGCCTCTCTGCGCCCCTCCAGCCGCACTAGCCTTTCTGCCTTTGCGTCGCCCTCCCCTCTGCCCCAACTCCCTTCCCCCAGATGGGGCCTGGCTCACTGCCTTACCCCCGCGAGGTCTCCACTCAGCTCCCACTTTCCCAGTGAGGCCCATCCGGTTGCCCGTTAGGCACTGCACACACACACACACACACACACACACACACACACACACAACTCCCTCCCCCACTTTCCTGCTTGAGCTTCGCTTACCACCGTATCACCATCTGGCATAGTATACATTTTTTATTTGTTTTGTTTAATGCCTGTCTCCCCCACTAGAATGTCAGCTTTGTTCACTGCCATATCCCCCGTGCCTGGAAGAGTTCTTGGCACATAGCAGGAGCTCAATAAATGTTTGTTTAATGAATGAAATTGTTGAATGACTAAATGAATGAATGAATGATTCTGCCAAAGCAGGGAGGAGAGCTCTCAGTTTCTTTCACCTCCATCCCCACCCTGTGTTCTGGGGGCAGACGAGCACGGGGCCCTTGTTAGCTTTTGTTTTCCCTTCAAGCCCCTCACCTATCCTAGCGCCCACTCAGTTTCCACTCAGGAGCAGCACAGAGGGTGGGGACTTGGAATCAGATGAATTTGAGTTCTGTCTCTGCCTCTTTCTAAGCCAGTTTCTTATAAGCCTCAGTTTTTTTCACCTGTAAAATGGGGACAATGAAATCGTCACTAACGTTTACTGAACATTCTCTAAGAGCCAGGCTCTGGACCCCTGGTTCAGGTTTGTAGGAGGATAAAAGTATAACCGTGTGGCATAAGGGCAGAGGTTTCCATTCAAATGCAGGGGGACCAGGATGCTGGAGGACAGGAGGGCCCAGCCTCACCAAGGCACCTGTGTTCTCTGGGCCCCAGGCTGGGTGTGTGGCTCAGTGAAGCCTTCCAGCGAAGGGGGCACACCCACCAGCCCACTTGCCTCCAGTGGGGGCCAGAGAAATGCTGGCATTTGTCTTGGTGCTGCTGCCTCAAGGCCACAGGTGTAGAAATGTGACACCATGCCAAGGTGGCAGAGGAGCTGGCAGCAGAAGGCCCTTTCCTGCCTTGACCCCCACTCCCGCCCTCCAGCCCCCTTTCCTCCCAGCTCTCCAATCCTCCTCCCCCCATTAGCCAAGCTCTGGCCCCGGCAGCAAATGAGCCTGTCACATTCGGCACTTTTATTTCACACAATTGCTTCTACCTCTTGGAAGAGCTTCCCCTCGCAAATCAAATCCACCCCAGGCAGGCAGAGTGAAAAATCAATACCTGGTGGAAAGTTCCCTACGGAAAACTAATTGGTTCTCCTGGAAAATTCTTTAACCACAACAGGCTCTGGCTTCCCCTTAGGCCTGGGTCTGTTTGCCCAGGTCTCCAAATTGACTGGCAGGAGGGCAGAGGGTAGCAGAGCAGCATTTTCCAGACGGCTCAGGGGAGCCCAGTGGTGACCCAAGTCCAGCCTGGGGCGTGCCCAGGTTTGAGTCCAGTTCTGCCACATCGCACCACTTCCCCCGGGCAAGTCCCTTCTCCTTTCTGAGCCTCAATTTTTCCTTGTGGATCACTGCGAGATTATAGACAATATGTGCACAGTGCCCGGTGGACACCAAGTTCTCGTTTCAGGTGGCCGAGTGTACCTAACAGAGGTGCTGTGTCAGGGCAGGGGCCTGGCTGCCTCTAATGAGTGATAGCTATTGTTCCAGCAGTTTCCTTTAATCGCGTGCTTGCTATGTGTCGGGGGCTTATTTCGTGTTGTGTGACTTAATCCTCTCAACAGCCCAGGAGATGGCTATTGCTAATATTCCTGTTTTACAGATGAGGAAATCGAGGCTCTGAAAGGTTGGGAAAATTTGCCCCAGGTCCCGTAGCTGAGAATTGCCAGCCTGGTGGGGACTCGGAGTCGCCGGGGGCTGGTGGGCTGCCCTGGGTCTCCCTGGGAACCCACCTCTCCCGAGGACCCCGAGCTCGCACCCATCACTGCCGCTGGGACCCGCCTGGCGACTCTAACCCTCCCAGAAGTGACATCTATATAAATATTGTTAATGGCCCGAACATAATGTTAAGTCAGGTTTTACTGGACTCCCTCGTCCAGCCTGCGGATTTATGGCGATAGGATTTGAGGTAAATGTTTATTGGCCCGTGTGAGAGTGGAGCCTTCCTCTCCCCCGGCTGCCGGCTCCCCGGGGCTGCCCGAGGGCCCTCGGTCCACCTGTCGGGAGCACGCAGGGATAAATCTTGCTGAATGAAATATTTATTAATTTTGCTAACCAGTGTTGATCTCATAAATTACACCGACTTTTTCATGAAACGGTTATTAACATCCGAGGCGCTGTGTTAATGGCGTATTGACCAAATATGGGATAATTAGGCCCAGGGAGCACGGCCTAGCTGTACGGCGAGAGGCCAATTTGGCCAGGATTACGCCAATGACCTATTTTCTCTCGCAGCCAGGGTCGTGGGGAGATTGTGGAGCCCGGGGCCTCTGAAAGCTGGGCTCTTACGGGGGGTCCTGGTGAGGAGCCACCCTGACCCCCTACCCTCGTCCCACCCAGAGGCTGCCCCACGTGTCGCCAGCTCTGCGCCTCAGCAGGGGAACGGGAGCCCCACCGGGGCAGGTCCTCATGGCACCTCATGATGCGCCCTCACGTCCTCTTTCCCCCACCCCCGCTCTGGGAGCTGGTGTTGCTGCTGGAGGATGAGGAAACGGAAACCCAGAGGAGGGTCCGCGGGAGACTGCACAGCTCAAGCCGGCCCAGCCAGATCCGTGCCCTGTCACTCCTGCAGGAGCGAGAGAAGGGAGAACGCTGGAGGGCTCAACGCCTCCCGAGGCGAAGGCGTCTCCAGGTGGCCTCTGTGTGGGCAGGCCCCTGCAGAATGGCGCATGGTGCCCGAGAGCCGGAGTGGACCCTGGGGCACGGGGCGGGCGTGCTCCTGACTGTGCCCTTGGCCTTGCCCGTGTGCGCACGCCTGGGCACGCACGCGGCCTGGATGCCTGCGTGTGTGCACGCGCACGTGAGAGGGGCTCTGGTCGGCTCCGTGTCGGCCTGCTTGTGCCAGCCCCGGAGGGCATCGGCGGCCCTGCCGTGTGGGCGGCCCCTCCACGCGGCCTCTTAGGGACTTCTCCTTCTGGCGTTTCAGGAACGCTGGTAAAGAGAAGCGCGCCCGGGCGATGCCCTCCCAGGGACTGCCGGAGTCAAGCGTGAAAGCTGCTTCCTCACCTGCCGGGGCTCCCTTACCCCTTACCCCGGGTGGGGCCCTGTGAGATGGAGGAGGGAGTTCCAGGACTAGAGACGCTCGTAAAATCCCAGCCCGAAGTGCCTCGGCCGGGCTCCCTCCTCTTCAGGCTTACGGTTAAGCCTCGGAAACACAATTAGGCAATCGTGAGCCCCTGGACGTGGGAAACCATCCCTGTCTGTCCATCGGGCGCAGACCCTGCCCGCCATGTTTTTCCCCGAGACTCCGCCCCCACGCCACAGCTGATTGGCCCGGGGCCTGGCGTCTACTTCCGCGGAGCCAATCAGGTTCTCTCCTGGGAATTTGCACCCAGCACCAAGAAGCCAGGGGGTCGCTGCTGGTCCCTGGACTTAGAACACACACCTGGGCCTCTGTGAGCAGCCACGGTCAGTTGGTGAACTCAGAGAAGCGAGAACTGGAGGTGGAGAGAGACAGGCGGAACTCTTGGAGAGAGACACAGAGGGAACACTCTTGAGACAGAGTCGGGGAGAAAGCTGGTGAGTGCTGGGCTGCCGGCTTCCCTCCCGGCCCCCCAGCCCACCCCGGCTCCTTCCACAGGGCCTCGGCAGGGGCTCCTGCCTTCTGCAGCTTGGCTGCGTGGCCCGCGAGGGGCCTTGTCTAAGATGGTGGGGTGGAGTCTTCCCCCAGCCCCACCCGAAGTGACGGAGACGGTCCTGGGTGCCTTTGGGATCTCATGTCTGGAAAATGGAGATTCCAGAGCGGGATCTTCCTCGGACTTACCCAGGGTTGGGAAGCCACCAATTGCTGTCAGGCGATGGCAGGAAAAGCCCCCACCCTGAGTGGGTGGGTGGTGGGCTGCCTCCGCCTGGGCACCCTCTTCTCTGCCAGGGTTGTGGAATCAGCTCCCCAACCCTCACGACAGGCACACAGGGCGTGCTCACTGGGGCCTCTGCAGAAGACCATTTGCCAAACATAGTTTTTCTGTTAATGACAATTTTCGACGGTCTTATTTTATTTTTTAAAGATTTATTTTTATTTATTTATTTCTCTCCCTCCCCCCACCCCCACTGTCCACTCCTGCAGGAGCTAGAGTCCTGGCTCTGTGTCCCAGGCTCTGGCCCTTGAGGCCACTGCCTCTCTCCGGGTGACATTTACCGAGAGGAGAGGAGGCAGGGCCCACCCCTGCCTTTGCCAGAGACGGGAATGAGAATTTTAATGAGGGTTTATTTTTAATAAAGGTTAATAAAGTTTAATTAAATTAAATTAATAAAGTCCAATATTTGCCGAGCGGTGTGTCAGGCCTGGGTGTGCTCAGAGGCACTGGGGATTAAGCTCTGTGTCTGTGCTCTCGGGTGGAGAAGAGGCGCGAGGGGGGGAGGCGGGGGCCCAACTGGGGGCACGGGCTGGCAGGTGGGGCTTTCGGGGGGAGACAGACCATCCATGTCCATCCCCGTGGCGGGCTCTCTGTCACCCCCTCCAGCCTCGGAAGGCTGCCCGCTACGGACCTGGTTTCCTCCCCAACCCCCTTCCTCTCCCTGCTGCGGCTCAGCTCCTGAGCCCGTTCCCCAGGGGAGGAAAGGCCTCGGGGAGCCCCGGCCAGCTTGAGGGAACTGGAGCGAAAACTCACCTGTTCTGCCCCAGGCCGAGCTGTCGCACAAGCTGGGCCCTCAGCTGGGAAGCCCTTCCCCTGCCCCTTCCCAGACCCCCGCTCCCCCCAGGGGTGATAGCAGAGGCCCCTGGCTTTATTTGTGTTTTCCCATTCATTCTTCCCAATAGCTCCTGGATGGTCTGGTGAGTGTCCCCTCTTCGGAGCTATGGAAACTGGGGGCTCAGAGTGGCAACGTTTTGTCCAAGGCCTGGAGACAGGTGCCTGTGGGGCGGGCGGTTGAGAGGATGCCCACGGCTCCCTCCCCTTCCTTTTTCTGCCAGCATGGCTCAGCCCGGTGGCTGGGACGTCCTGCTCTTGGGCTCTGGCACTCAGGGACCGAGGCACCCAAAGCCAGGGCCTTGGCCTCTCTGAGGCTCTGAGTCTTCACCCGGGAAGTGGGAAGAGTAACTGTAGCTGCCTCGTGGTTGGTTGAGGGTTGAGGGAGGTTGTCAGGGAGCCTGGAGCGCAGCTGGGAGGTGGCCCAGCCCACGCCCTGAGGCACCCCTGCCGGATGCGGGAAGACAGGCCCAGCCCAGGTGCAGTCCTGGGACAGATGTTGACAGGGTCTCCGCGGTGCTGGGTGCTGGTCTAGGAGCTGGGGATCCAGCAAAGAACAGGACCTCCGATGGCCAGAATTGAACTAGCACATGGCAGAGGATGGGAGAGGACAGACAAAGGGACACGGGGCTGCAGCGAGGCAGGAGGAAGCGGAGCTGTCCTAGAGGCAGGAACACACGGCTGTGCCGCCTCTGACCCGTGGGGCTGGGTGGCTCTCCTGGAGGAAAGGCCTGCTGAGCCGAGCTCGGCAGGAGCAGGGCTGATACCAGGGAGCCGGCGCGGTGCTGGAGGGAGGTGGCAGAGCCGGGATGCCATGCCGAGAGGAGCGAGAGGCAGGCGAGGGTGGAGGTTTGAGCAGGGAACGCAGGCCGTGTCCAGGCGAGAAGCTGAATGACCTTGTGGATGATGTAACTGTTTGGTCAAGAATACGATGAACAAGAGAGGGGCAGCTGGCTCTGGGGTTAGGGTAGGTGGTGCCAGTGCCTTGGGACACGTGCTCACTTTAGGGCTCAGCCCATTCCAGGGGTTGGGGGCTGGGGGACACCCCCAAATGGCCGCGGATGACAGTACCCTTCACCTAGTCTTTTTTTGTTTTTAAGATTTATTTATTTCCCACCTCCCTCCCCCCACCCCACCACCCCTTTGTTTTTGTGCTTGCTCTCTGCTCTCTGTGTCCATTCCCTGTGGTTCTTCTGTGCCTGCCTGTCTTCTCTTTAGGCAGCACCGGGAACTGATCCTGGGACCTTCTGGAGTGGGAGAGAGGTGCTCAATCTCTTGTGCCACCTCAGCTCCCTGCTCCGCTGCATCTCTTATTGTCTCTCCTCTGTGTCTCTTTTTGTTGTGACATCTTGCTGCGCCAGCTCTCTGCTTGGGCTAGCTCACTGCGTGGGCCAGCTCACCACATGGACCAACTTACCTTCACCTGGAGACCCTGGGAATCAAACCCTGGGCCTCCTATGTGGTAGACAGAAGCCCAATCGCTTGAGCCACATCTGTTGCCCACCCAGTCTTTATATGCCTGTGTCCTGTGTTACATGGGTGACAGGATTATCTCCCCAAATCCCCACAAAAGCCCTCGGGGCAAGGAGCTATTATTGCCTCCATTTTATAGATGAGGAAAATGAGGGTCAGAGTGGTGCAGTAACTTGCTTAAGAACCCAGGATGATGCCTCTCTCTCAGCCCTCCCTCTCCAGCTCAGGTACCGGGAGGGAATCAGTGCTCTGGTAGCGTCTGCCCCGAGTCCTCTGACAGGCTTCTGCCCCGGGAGGCTGAGGGCACAGGTTCAGGGCCAGCTGGCGCCTGGCCACAGCGGCAGACACCCTGTGCTGTACCTCTGGCGCCGGCTCCAGTGGGCAGCCCTGTCTGGTAGACCGCGTGAAAGATGGCGAAGTGTTATTAACAAAGGCATTGATTTTCCTATCCCTGCTTTATGCATTTTATTAGCCAAACACTTTACCATGTAACCACTCAGCGCCACGCTGGCTGGTGATGAATCTGAAATGCTGGGGCACGTAAAAGGGAATTGACCACATTGCTTATGCGCCAACAACAGAAATAACAGGCAGAAGTGTAATAAAATGAATAGCACCCGACAATGGCCATAAAAAAATATTACCCAGGGGCCCAGGGAGTTTCCTCGGCTGTGAAGTAACTGCGGGAGGGACCACGGTGCTGTAATGGTGCCAATTTCCGTCCCCGCGGTTTTGGCCAGTGCCAAGGCCTCTCTCTGCTGGCTGGCTGGCCCTGGCCTGGACCGTGCCAGGCTGAGTCAGCCCCCTCTGCCCGAGTCCCTTTTCATTTGGGGTACCGGAGATATGAGACACGTGGCTAGAAAAGTCACTGGGACTAAATTTAGGCTCACTTGTGCAGGCTGTGTGATCTTGGCAAACCACTGACCCTCTCTGTGCCTGCCTCCTCATGAGAACCGGTGAAAGAAGGCCTTTCCCTGGCCTTAATCCCATGGCTTCACCAAGTCCTGAGCGCTTCCAGATAACTGGGGTGGTTATGCTTGCTATTACTAAAGGAAGACCGCCCTGCCTGGGTGGCTGAGCTCTCAGACAGCTGGGAGCAGGCGGAGGGCTGAGATGGCCTCCTCTCCCGCAGCCGGCGGTCAGCAGGGCCCTCCACCCCAGGCCTCACTCGGCCTCCCTTAAATCCTCACTAATGACCGCGCCTCAGGAGCAGGAGGACAAAGAGGCGCCCCCAATCTATATATAGATTCTCCCATCTCCCTGGCTCTAAATTGTGTGACAACTGCTGGTGGGTGGGAGCGTCAGTGCTGGTGAAGGAAGGGTGGTCGGCAGCCAGGCGCCCCTGACGGAGACCCCCAGAGGCGAGGACACTGGCCCGTGGTTACAGCTGCCGGGTCTGACCCCGAGCAGGGTCGAGGAGCCTCCCCGCCGGCCTGGCACCCAGGAGCCCGGGAGCACAGGGACGAGGCGCAGACCCTGCCCATCTCGTTGGCCTTGGGTGGGGGTGGGAGGCCAGAGGGCCGGGCCTGGCACATAGCAGGTGCTCAGTTAAAATGCGGTGTGCTGTTGAGCATCTCCTGTGTGCCCGGCTGGACTTGGGGTGAGGAGGGGCCTTCACATCCTATCGGCCCATTGCTTTGACCTAGTAAGCTGGCAAAGGCTGGAGGTCCCTTTCCTGGGTGAGGTGGCAGGTTCAGAGAGGGGAAGTGGCTTTTGCAAGGTCACACAGCCAGCCTGTGGCTGTTCTGCATCTGTTGGCACTTCCAGAGGGCCAGGAATCTTCATTTTAACAATCACTTCAGGAGATTCTGACTCAGTGGGACTCAGGCAAGACCTGAGAAACATCCTCTTAGGGGATCCCAGCTCAATAGTTCTGTGAGGCCCTCCCCCTTCTCAGGCAGTGCAGGGGCGCTGTCGTGGCCTTGGGCCTGGGGCCTTCGCAGGGTCGCTCTCGTCCAGGGTGTCTGTCCAAGCTGTCCACCCTCTTCTGAGGCCTGACGACACCCGGGTGTCAGCACCCCTCAGACCCAGAGCAGGGGGAGGAGAGGGCTGAGGAGCTCAGGAGCTCTGACCCTGTTAAGACATGGCCTCTCTGAGCCTGGGTTTCCTTGACTCAAAAATGGGAGAATAATACTCTTCAAAGGGCTGTTTCAGCTACGGGAGAGTGAGGGCAGACCCGAGTTCCTGTCAAGCCGCGGAATGGCTTCCTTCCCTTGGTGAGGCTCCGGCTCCGAGGGACTTCTGGGGGACCTGGGTGGGGCTGGGAAGGGGTCTGGACCAAGCTTGAACCCAGACCTCGCCGACACCAGATGCCACCGTCTCGAAGGCCAGGTGCCTCTTCGCTGGGGTCCAGCAGCGGGCAAGGCAGGCCTGGGCGCCCGGCCCCGGGGGGCGGTACACTTGGCCGTCAGACAGGCCACGTCCAGACAGCGGGGTGCGGGCATGCGGGCGCCCAGGACGGGTCCTGGCCCAGTCTGGGGGCGCTGGTTGGGAAAGGGTTCTGGCGGGAAGAGGTGCTGGATGGGCAGGAAGAGTGTGTGAGGAAGCGGGCGCAGCGGTGGGACGGCTGGGAGAGCCGGGAGGACTGCTCTGCCTGAGGCGTCGCGTGCGAGCAGGGGGCGGCTGGGGCCGCGGCACCCAGGGAGCCGGCACTGCAGCGCCTGGGGCCGTGCTCCTGGCGTGGGCTTTCCTGCACCCCGTGACCCTCCTACCCCCTGACAAGATCCTTAGCTTTTAATTGTGACATTTTTTTCCCCTTATTTTGTGATTAACATTTTTCCTGAAAGGCAGTTTCGATTTCCCAAAAGCACCTCCTCCTTAGGCTCCCCGAATCTGGGGCAAATGCACAGACTTACTTTGTCGACTCAGGAAAGAAAACAGCCTGGTTATTACACAGTAACTACTGTGGAATTACCTGATTGTTTATATTTTTCTTGCTACGTAATTGTGTTTGGCCTTAGCATGTAAATTGGGTCATAATTACTGTATAATTTATAGTTTTTATATCTTATAACAAGTTAGTGTCTAAATCACACACCCCCATGTAAATACTTTAAAATTATTCAGTAATTACTTATTTACATTATAATTAAAAATAAGTAATTAGCATATATTTACAAAGGATTTACATACTTATTTCTGAGTATCTGTTCTTGGCAGCTCCAGTGAAATCTTTTGCGATAATGAAATGGAGGCTGGGGGTGGGGGTGAGGTGGGGGGGAGCTTTCCTAGGATGGGAGAGGGGATATGGTTTTGGGGGCCCCTGGCCTCTCAGAGTCCAGCTCTCAAGATGGCAGGTGGGGCCCCACCAGAGGAGGACAAGCTAGGGGAGGGGAAAACCTGAAAATGTTCTTCAGGCCTCATGAGGGGCTTTTTGGGTTGAAGAAGTAGATCTTCTTTGCCTTGAGAATAAAAACAGGCTTTGTCTGCAGCATGAGGACGTCAAAGTAGATAAGTAGAAGGACTCCCTGGTGGTCCTATGAGAAAGGTGCCAAAACAGGGCTATACTTTGGAAGACCTCCTCACTCCTAGTTTCTCATGCTCTCTTTTAAAAAAAGATTTATTTAATTAATTTATTTCTCCCCACCTCCTCAATGTTTTGCACTTCCTGTGTCTGTTCGTCTTCCTTGTTTCTTTTGGAGGCACTGTCTGCTGAACCTGGGACCTCTGATGTGGGAGGGAGGCACCTAATTGCTTGAGCCACCTCCACTCCCTGCTTTATTGTGTCTCTTATTATGTTTTCCCTCCCTATTGTCTCTTGTTGTGTCATCTTGTTGTGTCAGCGTGCCGTGTCTGCCTGTTGTATCAGCTCGCTCTCTTCTTTAGGTACCGGGAATCAAACCAGGGACCTCCCAAGGGGTAGGCGGGAGCTTAATCCTTGGAGCCTCATCTGCTTCCCTCCAGTCTCTTTTGACTCTTACCCCATTCCAAGGTAATGATGTCAATGTGGTGATGAGAGCAGTTGCCATTTCAATGCTGCTTGCCATGTGTCTGAATGGCACAGGGTGTGAGCTTGTCAAACACTGTCTCATTGAATCCTCATGATCAGATGTGTTATTAACTCTCATTTAGTTGGTGGAAAATTTGAGACTCCAAACAATTAATTCAGTTGCCCAGACCTCTAGAATCATGGAGTCCAAAGTGGTGGGGATGGAAGTGCAAGCTGGCCACTGGGAGGAGCGGCAAGCCTGGCTGCTCCTACGTCCACCCCTCGGTTCCCAGGCTCAGGTATTCTATCTACTGGGGACCCGGCACCATGCAGTGACTGGTTTAAGGGACACATCACAACCTAAAAGTGTCATCTCGGGAAACGGACTTGGCCCAGTGGTTAGGGCGTCCGTCTACCACATGGGAGGTCTGCGGTTCAAGCCCCGGGCCTCCTTGACCCGTGTGGAGCTGGCCCATGCGCAGTGCTGATGCGCGCAAGGAGTGCCCTGCTACACAGGGGTGTCCCCCACGTAGGGGAGCCCCACGCGCAAGGAGTGCGCCCGTGAGGGAAGCCGCCCAGCGCGAAAGAAAGTGCAGCCTGCCCAGGAGTGGCGCCGCCCACACTTCCCGTGCCGCTGACGACAACAGAAGCGGACAAAGAAACAAGATGCAGCAAAAAGACACAGAGAACAGACAACCGGGGGAGGGGAGGGGAATTAAATAAATAAAAAAATAAATCTTAAAAAAAAAAAAAGTAACACTGTAATGTTAAAAAAAAAAGTGTCATCTCTAGGATGGTGCCTCAGCTAAGCCCACGTATCCCACTGCGAGGATCACTCTCGGCCCCTCCCTCTGTCCCGCTGCTCTGTTAGGCTGGTAGCTTCTGGAAGGAGTGGTGCACAGTAGGGTCCCGTGCTCAAGTCCCCACATCCCACCTCCTTTCCTATAGAGTTGGTCCCTTGGTCTGAGGCAGTGTTATGCAGGATCCCACAGTTAAAGATCAGGATGCTCTGTGAGGCTTTGGAGAGTGGGCTGGGCAGGAAGGCAGAACTCACAGCTGGGATATGTGTCCATCCCAGGCAGGGGGATTTCCTACCCTCGCCAAGATGGAATGGTCTCCTGCAATCAATTTGCCATGACAAAGGGCGATGGGCTGTCAGGCGTGCTCTGTGTTGGTCTCTGTGGCTGGCGGCTCTGACCTTGAGCTGCAGCAGAAGCTGGAGCAGCCTTGGTGAGAAGCAGCTCAGGCCGGGGGCATGGATGTGGCCCTGGCCCTGCCATGAGGACCGCTCTGCTCTTGAGTTCATTGCACAAGTCCTTCTCTTCCAGCACTGGGCAGGGAGGCTGAGGGCAGAGGCCACCTCCTGTCCTCCCCGTTGCCCATCACATCTGCAGTGGATGGCCTCTGGGGGACCTTCGTACAGTGCTAAGTCCTCACACTTGGCACCCTTTCTCCGAGGTCTACCAATTGCCTCCTTTCCAGACTGGTGCTTTAAAAGGGAATTTGATGCTGACTGTAGCTCCTGAATATTTTAAGTCTTTGAGGTGGCGCTGATACCTGCTTTCCCTGGGATAAAATATTATTCTTGATTATTTTTATGTTGGCTGGTGGAGGGTCAGCTTCAGGGGCTGTCACTTGGTCTTTTTTACTTTACTAGCTCTTACTCTGCAGGTCAAGGAGCCAAGATGAGGGTTCTGCTGACTGCTGACGATACATTTGAAACCAAGGAAAGGATCCTTGGGAGGCCTGTCGACCCAGCAGACCCTCTATGAAACAAGGTGGGCCAGTAATCCACTCATTGCATGCCCACCATGTAACCCTATTGTAACAGAGAGGCTGTGATAGTTCTTTGGGTCCTTAGGTACCAGTGTCAAGTTGGGCCCTGTATCCAGCCACCCTGAGTAGTTCTCTACTCCCCAGTTACATTACAGTTACCTGAGTAAATGGCTGGGGGTCCCTTTGGGGGAATGACTGAGGAATCAATACCAGAAACACTTGCTGTGGTTTTACAGGACCCTGCCCCCTGGGGACCAGCCTCTTCTCACTTTCTTTTTTAATATAAACAGTCTTTTTTAAAAATTATAGCCAACACCCTTGCTGGCTGCTCATCAGATCCTGCCCCTAGGAACACGTGGCTCTATCCTATCCCCAGGGTGCCCATCTTTCGCAGCCCTGGGAACACCGGGACCCTCTGGCCGCCATTTGGACCTTTCTGCCCAGTATGGTTGTTATGTCTACTTTCCTTCTGGCAGCCAAGCACTGCCACCTGTCCTCTGCTATTCCAGACTCTCATCATCTGCATAGCACCACGGAGACCGGTTCTGTAATAGCACCTCCGACAACAGCCCTAGGCTGAGGACAGTGCCACTGAGCTCCTTAAAGATGCCGGTGCTCCCTCACCAGCTCATTCCTTATTATCGTGCTAAGTGCAATTGCTGGAACCCTCGAGGGATATAGTCAGTTGGTGGGTTTTGATCTTATATGGTGGCTCCATGACAGCAGGCCTTCTTCTCGGAGCCTTTCGATCCCCTGCTCCATAGTTGGCCAGGTAGCTCTGGTATCTTTGTTTAATGAGGGCCATCACTTTGTCCAAGCTCCTAAGAGCCATCCCAACAGCTCTAGGGTCCTTGCCAGGATGTTAAATCCTGGGTTATGGGAGAGTGCTCTCATACCAACAAACTCCCTTGTATTTGGAATATCATCCCTCTCTTCCCTTAGTAGTTCAAATTGGTTTTGCCTAGTTGGGTAATGCTTCACGTTGATCCTTATTATAGACCTGGTGGCCAGAAGGGGACGTGGGGGGCAGACACCGAGCAGGACCATGCCTAGGACACCTGCCTCTTTGAGCATAGTCTTTGACCAAGGGGATGGCCCTATTCCCCAACAGGGGGTTTGTGGGCTGTTCTTGTAGACCTCAGAGTCCAGGGGACATCTGTGGCTCAAAGTTCTCAAGTGCATCTTCTCAGATGTACCCACCCCAAGTCTGGATCCTACTCTCTTCATAGCAAAACCCTGCGTTTGGCATAGGATGATTACCAGGGTTGGTAATTTTACCATCTGTGAAGTTCCATTACTCTTATGATTAGGTCCTGAGCCTCGTCTGCAGCTCTGTCTACTCTCCAGCTGCAGGAGATGAGGGTTTCTTTAAACGCTGCCAAGAACAACTTCTGGTTTTCACACTTCACTTTGAACTGGTGATTGTGCATTGAGCTTGTCATCGTCTCTCTTTAAAGCATCGGTGGCATTCAGCAACAGCCACCCAGTTCTATTATTCTTATAGTTGTTATTTCCCCGAAGCTTCACTGACACCTGAGTACCATGAGAAGCACATCCACTTTTACCTGTGTTCGGTCTTAGTTCACGACTGATGAAGATTGCATCACGACAGCATGCTAGGGACTGTCAAGTCTCCACTTACCGCCTGTGATGGAATCCGCATCGCCACCAGCCAGCGAGGGAGCAGCGTCAAGCGGCTGCCCTCAGTGCCTCGCTGCTGGGGCTCCTAACCACTCCACCGCTGAGCTTCTCAGCGACGTCGGTGCCCTCTTGGGTGGGAGTCCCTGAATGCCGAGGCTAGACGCGTGTTCTGGTTCACAGGACGCGCTGAGGGAGAGTGCTCAGGAGAAAGGGAGTCGGGGAAGCAGGGTCTGGCGGGGAAGGAGCTAAGCAAGAATGTGGCTAGAGTTTAGCTTCAGCCTCCTCCCGAGGGGGCCCCGGAGCATGAAATGCACCGTAGCATCGTCTCCACTGGAGGTGACCAGGGGCCCTGGTCTTTTGTTGTTTTATTGTAGTAACATATGTATCACATAAAAGTTGTCGTTTTAACCATTTCTAAATGTAATGCTGTGACATTAATCACTTTTATAATGTTGTGCTACCATTACCATCTTCCGTTATTAAAACTTTTCATCACCCAAAACAGAACCTCCGTGCCCACTAACCAATACCTCCTCATTCTTCCTCTCCTACCCCTGCTAACCTCTAAGCTCCCTGTCTCTGTCAATTTGCTTATTAAAGATGTTTCATATAAGTGGCATTTTAGTTTCCTAGTTGCTAAAGCAAATACCAGCAATAGGTTGGCTTAAACCAATGGGAACTTTTTGGCTCATGGTTTTGAGGCTAGAAGAAGTCCAAATCAAGCCATCATTAAGGCGATGTTTCCTGCCTGAAGACCGGCGTTCTGGGCTGGCTGCTGGTGATCCTTGGTCCTGGGCTCCTCCACCACATGGCAAAGCACATGGCAGCCTCTCCCTTCTCTTCTGGGTTTCACTGACTTTCAGCTTCTGGCTGTTCCCTCTATGGCTTTTATCTCTCTGTGTGACCTTCCTATAAGGTATTCAGTAATGGGATTAAGACAGAGCCTGGGCCACACCTTACCTGAACTAACATCATCTAAAGGTCCTACTTACACGTGTTCATACCCAAGAGAATGGGCTAAGTTTAAGAATATGTTTTTCTGGGGGACATAGCTCCAAACTACCACAATGGAATCATACAATATTTGTCTTTTGTTTCTGGCTTACTTCACTTAGCAGAATGTTTTCAAGGTTTATTCCTGTTGTAGCATGTATCAGAAATTGATTTCTTTTTATGGTTGGGTAATATTCCATTGTATGGACATACCACATTTTGTTTATAATTTCATCTATCATTGAACATTTGTTGTTCCTGCTTTTGCTTATTGTGAATAAAAATATTGTGAAACATTGGTGTACAACTCTTTCTCTAAGTTCCTGTTTTCAATTCTTTGGGGGCGTATACTTAAGAATAAAATTGCTGGTCATATGGTAATTATGTGTTTAACTTTTTGAGGAACCACTGAACTGTGTTCCACATGGCTATCCCATTTTACATTCCCACTATCAATGTACAAGAGTTCAAGTTTCTTCACATCCTCACCAATGCTTGTGATTTTCCATTTTCCTTTTTTTTCCTGCTTGATCAGCTGATATATTTTTTTCTGTCTTTTTATTTATTTTTAATTTTTTAAACTAAATTGTCTTTTTTTTAAAGGTACATAAATCACAAAAAATGTTACATTAAAAAATATAAGAAGTTCCTACATACCCCACAACCTAGCCCCCCACTCCTCCCACAACAACAACCTCTTTCATCATTGTGGCACATTCGTTGCATTTGGTGAATACATTTTGGAGCACTGCTGCACTGCATGGATTATGGTGTATATTGTAGTTTACACTCTCCCTCAGTCCATTCAGTAGGTTATGGCAGAATATATAATGTCCAGCATCTGTCCCTGCAGTATCATTTAGGACCACTCCAAGTCCTAAAAATTCGGCTGATATAGTGACAAGATACTGATGGGTTACAGGCTGAAGGAAACTTACAATACAAAATACAGCAAAAGCTGGCTCCATTCCTTCCCACTCCCCCCCTCACCCACCCCCCTGAATACTCATCATCGTGATTTGGTCAGAGGAGGGCTCACAGCCAGAGGTCAGGGTGGCCAAGGGGGTGGGTGGAGGGGGTGGCTGCCACACTCACGCATGTGATGACTCGTCGTGGTAAGGTGGTGTCTCTCCCTGCTGTGAAGGGGGGTGGGCTGCAACTGATGACAGCCAGCTGAGGGGAAGAGCTTCCCCTCCCCGCCCCCTCCCTCAGGCCACCCCACTACCCGCAACCGAGCCCAGGGTTGGGATGTGGATGCTCTTGCTGAGCCTGCTCTTCAGCAAGCAGGAAAGGAAGGGTCACTGCTCCACGCCCCCTGCACTCGTCTGCAGGCTGGGGGGGGCAGGAGCGTGTGGCTACTACCAGCGAAGGAAAAGTGGGGGAGCGGGAGGAAGGGGAGAGTGGAAAGGGCAGGGGATCTTATTATCTATTTATCTATTTATTGATTTTTAAAGATTTATTTATTTATTTATTTCCCTCCCCCCCAGTTGTCTGTTCTCTGTGTCCACTCACTGTGTGTTCTTCTGTGACCGCTTCCATCCCTATCAGCGGCACCAGGAATCTGTGTTTCTTTTTGTTTCATCATCTTGTGTCAGGTCTCTGTGTGTGCGGCGCCATTCTTGGGCAGGCTGCACTTTCTTCTGCACTGGGCAGCTCTCCTCACGGGGCACACCTCCTGCACGTGGGGCTCCCCTACACGGGGGACACCCCAGCATGGCACAGCACTCCCTGCGCGCATCAGTACCAGACATGGGCCAGCTCCACATGGGTCAAGGAGGCCCAGGGCTTGAACCGCGGACCTCCCGTGTAGTAGGTGGACATTCATTGGGTCAAGTCTACTTCCCTTATTATCTATTAAAAAAGTGACTTAGGGAATGGATACAGCATCTGCCTACCACATGGGAGGTCCAGGGTTCAAACCCAGGGCCTCCTGACACATGTGGTGAGCTGGCCCACGTGCAGTGCTGATGTGTGCAAGGAGTGCCCTGCCATGCAGGGGTGTCACCTGTGTAGGGGAGCCCCACATGCAAGGAGTGTGCCCCATAAGGAGAGCCACCCAGCATGAAAAAAGTGCAGCCTGCCCAGGAATGGCGCCGCACACACGGAGAGCTGATGCAGCAAGATGACGCAACAAAAAGAGAGACAGATTTCCGGTGCTGCTGACAAGAATATAAGTGGACACAGAAGAACACAGAGTGAATGGACACAGAGAACAGACAACTGGGGGGTGGGTGGTGGAAGGGGAGAGAAATAAATAAATCTTAAAAAAAAAGTCACTCAAGACTTAAAATTGAATTAGCATTTGTATAGAAAGGTGGAGGTAGAATAACCCACTCTGGCCTATGATCACAATTATATGGAGAAATCATGGTGGAGCCCTCCACCTGCCCCCCACCCCAGCTGTGCCCGAGTTGTTAAATGTGGGTGGTTAGAGTCCAGCTGGGTCTTTCAGGCGGAGGAGGTGGGGACCATGGGCATTGGGCCACTGGCTCCGGCCGCTGGGCCGTTCTCCTGGAGATGTGCACCTCGGTTCCAGTCTGGGGCACCAGCTGTATCCTGGGGTTTGTTCTTGGGGAGCTTTGTAGCTATTGCCATGAAAATTTCACCCACGTTCATCGCGGTCGTTGTGGATGTCTCCATGAACAGGAAACGCTTGTGGTCTGTGTAGCCTGTGCTTCCTGGAAGTCCATGGCTCTCTTGCTGGCCAGGCCCAACTTGTTATCTGCGGGTGTGATGATGATGTTGGAGCTGGCCTGACTCCGTACCTCCTTCACCCACTTCTTCACCCAAGCCAACATAGCTGTGCTGGTGATGTCTTAGACTATGATGGCAGCCTGGGCCCCCCAATAACGCATGGACACCCGGCTGTGATGCCGCCCCTGCCCAGCTATGGCCCAGGTCTCAAACTTGCCTGTTGTGTCATCCAAGCAGTCTGTGAGGAAGGCTGCTCCAATTGTGCTCCCCTGGTACTCATGGAATTGTTCCTTGACAAAGCAAAGGACAAGGCTGGATGTGTCCACAGTGACTGACCAGCAGGACCAGCTGAAAATGGCAGCTCTTGTTCCCAGCGGCTGGTCCATTGGGAAGTGCTGCACCTTCCCAGAGCGCCATGGCCAGTCCTGCTGTAGTGGTCCCAGGGAGCATGGGGGCGGGGGCCAGTGCTATGCAAAGAGGCACTTAGTGGGCTCAGGGTCTCCAAGGTGGTTCAAGGCAGCTGCATGACTCGGGGCCAGGGCTTGAACAGGTCCCACTCCTCGTCCCCTGGCAGTGTGGGGCCAGGTCTTCTCAACCCCCATGTCAGTCAGTCACTCCCTGGAGTGAGGGAGTATAAGCTTCTAGAGGAGGACTACTTGGCTGAGGGCAAGTCTACAGAGGAGAGGACAGCTGTGAGCTCTCAGGGGCCAATGTTGCCTGCAGCTGGAGAAGAGGTTGTTCAGCCAGTAAAGGGGAACCCCCAGGGTTCCAACAGCTCCACAACATGCGCCTACTTCTCTCTAGAACCCCAGGGCAAGAATTGTCCTCTCCTTCTTCTTTTCCTTTGTTTCCCCCTCACCTGAAAAAGAGTGGTCTGGACCTTGAAAACCTCTGTGTGTGAACATGGCTCATGATGTTGAGTGTGGACAGCTGAGGTGTAGCAGGGTTTCCTGTTAAGAACAATCAACCAAGGGCTTCCTGAAGAAGCTACTCAAAAATAATGGCTCCCCTTCCTGGTCTAGGGATGGAAATTCCAGCCACCCTGAAGTGGAACTACCTACTTTGCCTTCAGGGAAAAGGCCTGAGAGTGATTCCTTTTGGTTATGTAGACCCAGTTGGGGAAGAGGGTACACGTGAGCTTCTGGAGGCACCATAAAACAGTGGTCGAGAGCTAGACTCCAGGACTGCCCAAGTTCAACTGCAGACTTACTTAAGGTATATTACCCTGGTTAAGTCACTTCACCTTTAAGGTTTTTCTCATTGTAAAATAGGAGATGAAGATAATAATACCTGCCACATAAAGTTATGAGGAGGGTGAAACATTTTTTTTTTATAGAATAATTGAAATATTTATTAAAATATTCTAATACACCAGAGCACTGATATAACTCTGAAATTTACATTGCAACAAACTAGCCACACAATCTTGGTTAATGCAATGAAGGCAAAACAATACAACAACCAAAAAAATATCTAATTCTTTGTGTAGACCCTTCTGTACCTGTATGAGTTCTCTGTTATTGAGGGCCCCACTGCTATTGGCCAGATGCCAACCTCAGTTTGGTGCAATGTGGACCTTTCCATTGGGCCACTCACTGCATGACAACTGACTATCATCACAGCGAGCAAGAGAGAAACGAGTCTTTTCATAACCTAATCTTCGAAGTTGCAGCCCATTACTTTTGTCATATTCTACTTCTTAGAAGCAAAGCCAAGGTCCAGCCCATCTTCAGAGGGAGGAGACTATACAAGAGTATGAATGCCAGGAAGCAGGGATTTCTGGGGGCCATCTTAGAAACTGGCCTCATCAGGGCCATTCCTGTTTAACATTCTTTTTTTTTAATTTATTTTTTATTGATTTTGTAAAAATATTACATTAAAAAAAAAATGAGGTCCCATTCAACCCCACCACCCCCACCCCACCACTCCCCCCCCAGCAACACTCACTCCCTTCATCATGACACATCCATTGCATTTGGTAAGTATATCTCTGGGCATCGCTGCACCTCATGGTCAATGGTCCACATCATGGCCCATACTCTCCCCCATTCCATCCAGTGGGCCCTGGGAGGATTTACAATGTCCGGTGACTGCCCCTGAAGCACCATCCAGGGCAACTCCAAGTCCCAAAGGCGCCTCTACATCTCATTTCTTCCTGCCATTCCCCATACCCATCAGCCACCATGTCCACTTTTCCCACTCCAATGCCACCTTTTCTCTGTGGACCTTGGATTGGTTGTGTCCGTTGCATCTCTATGTCAAGAGGAGGCTCAGATTCCACATGGATACTGGATGCAATCCTCCTGCTTTCAGTTGTAGGCACTCTAGGCTCCATGATGTGGTGGTTGTCCTTCTTCAACTCCATCTTAGCTGAGTGAGGTGAGTCCAATAAATCCGATTGTAGGAGCTGGAGTCTGTTGATGCTCAGGGCCTGGCTATCACGTTGTCAGTCCAGAGATTCAAATCCCCTAAATATATCTTAAACCCCAACACCAACTATAATTCCAGTAAAGTAGCATGAAAGTCTTATGAAAAGAGATCCCATCTGAGTCCAGTTTCATCACGCAGAAACACCAGGAGGAGGGTGAAATTAATGTATGTAAAGCGCTTAGAAAAGTGCCTGATACATCCTGGATACTCAGTATGTATTAGGTATTACTATTTGGGATCCATATCAAGAGTGCCTCATCTTCATTCTCCAAACCCACCTCCCACACTCCCTAACCAACAGACAGGAGCCAGGAATCCAAGACTTTATCTGTGAGAAGGGATTAAGTTCCCAGCCTCTGTTCTCCAAGAGTTTCAGTTGGGGAGATATTTCAGAATGGACCAGAAAGAGCTGACCAAGGCTCAGTGGGAGAGTCCCCTCAAATACAGCTGCCCTGAGGAAAGGAAGAAGCTAGTTTCTAACACCAGCTCAACACAACAGCCTCACCAAAGCCTTGGCGCTGGAGGAGAGCTGGTTTGGGCATGGCTTATGGCTATGCAAGAAGCTCTTTTGGTCCCAGCCAACATGATTTGGCACTGTGTTTTGGGGGTCAGGGCTGAGCCTGGGAGTGAGAAGGAAAATGTCTAACCCAGGTGCTCACTTGTTCTGGGCTGAGAGCTGAAGCAGCAGGCAAGTGCAGTTACCAAACTGTGCAGGTCCAGTCTGCAAAAGCAGCACCATGTGGTGGAGAGAAGTAATAGCAGCTGGGCCCCTCTGGTAGTCTGCTGGTTTACGGGGGAGGGAGCAGAAGGTGCTTCAGGAGGAAAAGGCTGGATGGTTTACTAATAGGGCACCTGGAGACAAGTTATTAGTGGGAAAAATAAAAAGGATCTGACTATATTTGCAGTTTGAATTAAGAAAAGCAGGTTATACTAATTATCCATATAGCATGTGTATATGCATGTGTGTGTGTCTGTGTACATATGTCTGTGTGCATTGGGGTATAAGGTAGGTACGTATGAATGTAAGTGTGTGTATCTGCTTCAATTAGTTATGTGTTTCTGTATCCAGAGTGAATGACAAGATGATAGAGCTGAATGGGGCTTTGAGGACTTCTAACTCAACTTTCTCATACTGTTTGTGGACTGAGCTTCAGAAAAGAGGAGCAACTTGCCCAAAGTCCATGACAAGTGTTTTAGCAGAGCTGTAGTGTAACCTAAGGGCATCCTGGCTCCCTGTTTGGGGCATTTTCTCAGATCACTGTTCAAAAAAATAAACTTTTTAGAAGAGTTGCAAATATATTAGAGAGTTCCTATATATCCCATAT
Source organism: Dasypus novemcinctus (assembly GCF_030445035.2). NCBI lineage: Eukaryota > Metazoa > Chordata > Mammalia > Cingulata > Dasypodidae > Dasypus > Dasypus novemcinctus. The sequence continues at coordinate 91,367,608 of NC_080680.1, read as the reverse complement.
ATCTGTTACCAGCTTCCCCTAATGTTAACATATTACATAGGCATGGTATATTTATTAAAAGAAAGAAATTAACGTTGGTACAATACTGTTAATTATACTACAGACTTTAAAAAAAATTTCTCCAGTGTTTTTCATGATGCCCTTTCTTTTTCTGTTCTAGGGTCCCACATTGCAACGAGTCATTATGTCTCCTTGGTCTTCTCAAATTTTGGCAGTGTTGGTCTTCTCTTATTTCTCATGAACGTGACAATTTTGAAGAGTAGTTCACCCCCTATTTTTATGTCAGCTCCAACTCTGGTCATACAAAAAAGCATGACTGCGCTATCATTTTCCATGAACAAATTCAGGTTTATAGATATGAGCACGAACGCAGGCCCACATGTCTAGGTCCTTCAAGTGTATTTCAGTGTGGGTATATGCAAATATTTGGATATGAGATATTCACTGTGTATATTTGTTATAATTTTTATGTTTTAGAAAAAATTGTCCCAGAATCCTTCTTCGCTGGCAGTCACAGTTTCTGAAGCAAATTCTTAGCCTTCTCAAGGCAGACGGATGTTGCTGGAATGGGCAGGGTCTGGTGTCATCATAGGGTGGGTGACTCCCGGGCCCTGCCCAGGCTGGGGGTCTGGGCTGCACTGGTGGTTCCTCCAGGATGGGGGGCAGGTGAGGCCCTGGTGCTGGGGGGCAGGTGAGGCCCTGGTGCTGGGGGGCAGGTGAGGCCCTGGTGCTGGAGGAAGGTGAGGCCCTGGTGCTGGGGGGCAGGTGAGGCCCTGGTGCTGGGGGGCAGGTGAGGTCCTCGTGCTGGGAGCAGGTGAGGCCCTGGTGCTGGGGGGCAGGTGAGGCCCTAGTGCTGGGGGGCAGGTGAGGCCCTGGTGCTGGGGGGCAGGTGAGGCCCTGGTGCTGGGGGGCAGGTGAGGCCCTGGTGCTGGGAGCAGGTGAGGTCCTGGTGCTGGAGGAAGGTGAGGCCCTGGTGCTGGGGAGCAGGTGAGGTCCTGGTGCTGGAGGAAGGTGAGGCCCTGGTGCTGGGGGGCAGGTGAGGCCCTGGTGCTGGGGGGCAGGTGAGGCCCTGGTGCTGGGGGGCAGGTGAGGCCCTGGTGCTGGGAGCAGGTGAGGCCCTGGTGCTGGGGGCAGGTGAGGTCCTGGTGCTGGGGGCAGGTGAGGTCCTGGTGCTGGGGGGCAGGTGAGGCCCTGGTGCTGGGGGCAGGTGAGGCCCTGGTGCTGGGGGACAGGTGAGGCTCTGGTGCTGGAGGCAGGTGAGGCCCTGGTGCTGGGGGGCAGGTGAGGCCCTGGTGCTGGAGGAAGGTGAGGCCCTGGTGCTGGGGGGCAGGTGAGGCCCTGGTGCTGGAGGAAGGTGAGGCCCTGGTGCTGGGGGGCAGGTGAGGCCCTGGTGCTGGGGGGCAGGTGAGGTCCTCGTGCTGGGAGCAGGTGAGGCCCTGGTGCTGGGGGGCAGGTGAGGCCCTGGTGCTGGGGGGCAGGTGAGGCCCTGGTGCTGCGGGGCAGGTGAGGCCCTGGTGCTGGGAGCAGGTGAGGCCCTGCTGCTGGGGGGCAGGTGAGGCCCTGGTGCTGGGGGGCAGGTGAGGCCCTGGTGCTGGGGGGCAGGTGAGGCCCTGGTGCTGGGAGCAGGTGAGGTCCTGGTGCTGGGGGGCAGGTGAGGCCCTGGTGCTGGAGGAAGGTGAGGCCCTGGTGCTGGGGAGCAGGTGAGGTCCTGGTGCTGGAGGAAGGTGAGGCCCTGGTGCTGGGGGGCAGGTGAGGCCCTGGTGCTGGGGGGCAGGTGAGGCCCTGGTGCTGGGGGGCAGGTGAGGCCCTGGTGCTGGGGGCAGGTGAGGTCCTGGTGCTGGGGGCAGGTGAGGCCCTGGTGCTGGGGGCAGGTGAGGTCCTGGTGCTGGGGGCAGGTGAGGTCCTGGTTCTGGGGGCAGGTGAGGCCCTGGTGCTGGGGGCAGGTGAGGTCCTGGTGCTGGGAGCAGGTGAGGTCCTGGTGCTGGGGGGCAGGTGAGGCCCTGGTGCTGGGAGCAGGTGAGGTCCTGGTGCTGGGGGGCAGGTGAGGCCCTGGTGCTGGGAGCAGGTGAGGCCCTGGTGCTGGGGGGCAGGTGAGGCCCTGGTGCTGGAGGAAGGTGAGGCCCTGGTGCTGGGGGGCAGGTGAGGCCCTGGTGCTGGAGGCAGGTGAGGCCCTGGTGTTGGGGGGCAGGTGAGGCCCTGGTGCTGGGGCAGGTGAGGCCCTGGTGTTGGGGGGCAGGTGAGGTCCTGGTGCTGGGGGGCAGGTGAGGCCCTGGTGCTGGGGGCAGGTGAGGTCCTGGTGCTGGGAGCAGGTGAGGTCCTGGTGCTGGGGGGTGGGCAGAGGAGGGAGGCTGCTGGCCCCAGGCCAAGTTCCTCACACCCTGCAGGCAGAACTCAGGGGTGTTGACCTAGCAGGAGGGAGGGAGGAGCACGGGTTTCCTCGTATGTGGGTGCTGTTGTGCACATGGGTAAACGTGAATGAGTTTTTGAACTTTCAAATATGTCCACATGTGTGAACAAGTGGTACTAACACTCACTGGCTGGGTGACTTGGGCAAATTAGTTAACCTTTCTGGGCCTGGGTACCCTTGTTTTACAAATGTGCAGTGGCAGGATATTCAGTGCTCACCAGGTATCCCATGTAATCCCTACATTTTCCAGCCTCCCTTGCAGTTAGATTGGGGGCATGTGACCAGTCCTGGCCACTAGACTGGGAGTAGAGTGGCCCTTGTCACTTCTGGTCTGAGGCAGTTAAGATCCCAGGTGCTTTCTTTTTTTTTTTTTTTTTATGCAATGCACATTTATTTGATATTCTGGGATTCATCATATGTTGATTTCAAAAACTTTGCAAATAAAAATCAATTTAAGGAATTTACGAAACAGTCTCTGAATTGATTTTATTTTATTTTATTTTATTTTATTTTTTTATTTTTTTTATTGACTTTGTAATAATATTACATTAAAAATATATATGTGAGGTCCCATTCAACCCCACCCCCCCACCCCAACTCTCCCCTCCCCAGCAACACTCATTCCCATCATCATGACACATCCATTGGATTTGGTAAGTACATCTCTGGGCACCTCTGCACCTCATAGTCAATGGTCCACATCATGGCCCATACTCTCCTCCATTCCATCCAGTGGGCCCTGTGAGGATTTACAATGTCCAGTGATTGCCTCTGAAGCGCCATCCAGGGCAGCTCCATGTCCCAAAGACGCCTCCACCTCTCATCTCTTCCTGCCTTTCCCCATACCCATCAGCCACCATGTCCACTTTTCCCAATCCAATGCCACCTCTTCTATGTGGACATTGGATTGGTTGTGTCCATTGCATCTCTATGTCACGAGGAGGCTCAGATTCCACATGGATGCTGGATGCAATCCTCCCACTTTCAGTTGTAATCACTCTAGGCTCCATGGTGTGGTGGTTGTCCTTCTTCAACTCCATCTTAGCTGAGTGTGGTAAGTCCAATAAATCAGATTGTAGGTGCTGGAGTCTGTTGAGGCTCAGGACCTGGCTATCACATTGTCAGTCCAGAGATTCAAATCCCCTAAGTATATCTTAAACCCCAACATTAACTGCACCTCCAGCACATTAGCATGAAAGTCTTATGAAGGAAGATCCCATCTGAGTCCAGATTCATCACACATAAACACCCTTTCCAAAGAGGGGCCATCTGAACCCAGGTGCTTTCTTGATCACTTTCCTTTCCTGCCTCCGTGACCTCAGCAAGCCACGTGTTCCGTGTTGCATAGCCACGCGATGGACGAGGACCACAAACCCATTTTGGGCTTCCTGTGAGTGAGAAATATGCCTTTACTGTCTTAAGCCTCTGAGATTTGAGCATTTGTTTGTTATTGCAGCATAGCCTATCCAATCCTGACCAATAGTAATCATTCTTAGCCTAAGAATTAGGTGGTCATGAGGACCTCATGAGTTAATACACTCATGGGGATAATAATAGAACTTGTTTCTTGGGACTTTGTGGAGATTCAGTGAGCTGGGGTGTGGGTGCTGAGTGTGGTGTCTGATACCTAGTGGGTGCTCAAACATTGCTCAAGAAATATTGTTCTCGTTATTCCTTAACAAGACAAAACTTCCAGTGAGTTTAATTTCCAGATTCCACTTGGTAAGGTTTTTTCCTCCTGAATAAGGGTGACTTGAGCCAGCAAACAATATTTATTGTTCCTACTATGTGCTCCTGATGGCTGAGGATGGCTGGAGAGAAGAAAGAGGGTCCAGAGCTGAGGACCTCTGACGGGAGGCAGACGGAGCCTGCATGGGGCCAAAGAGCTGGGGGGTAGGATGGGGAGAGCCTGCAGGGTCAGGCTGATAGCTGCTGCGCCCTCCGCCCTGACCTCAGGGAGTGCAGGGGAGGGGAAGGTTCTGTCTCCCAGGACACAGGGCCTCAGGCTGGGGGGTCCGAGGCACATAAAGGTTTGGTTGGGGGGCTCAGATCAACCTGGTCTTGGACAGTGTAGGTGTCCCCATCGTAGTCAATGCATGTACAGAGACCCTGCCATGCACCTAGTCCCATGCTCACAGCTTTAGGGACCTTAACTCAGTTCTCACCACATCTTGCTAGGCAGGTCCTTCATTCTCCATCTAAAGACAAGGAAACTGAGGCTCCGAGACAGGAAGGGGTCTGCCCGAGGTATCACCGTCGGAACTGACTGCAGAGCCTGCCACTCTCATCCACCCGGGGCTGCAGGTGCTACCCAGATGGCGCCAAGCACAGTCAGGACGGGGAGCTCACTACTTGTCACACCAGCTGACGCCTGTGCTGAACAGTTCCCTTGAGAGGATGATGATAACAGTAACAGGCATTGCTGAGTCAAAGAAGCAAAATCCAGAAAAACATGGACAATGAGAGACCGTTTTTCCAATTATTTGTTTTTTTTTTTCTTGAAAGACCATTTTTTATAAGAAACAAAACCAAAGGCATCTCTCTATTTCTATAGATTCATATGTAGGTGAAGGCAGAGAGAAAAGTCTGGAAGGATACCCCAGACTGGCAAGTGTCAGCTTTGAAGAGGTACAGGGTGGGGGCTGGAGGTAGGCTGGGGGAATTTTTTAGTGATGCTAAAATTTCTTTTTACAGTGAGAATGTAATCACATATTCCCTGTGTAAATAAAAAAGAAATCGTAACTACACAAGCCCACCCTCGTAGGGGTGTCCCAGCTTACAGGTGCTTCTTCCCTGTTCGTTCAGCCCCCTCGCCCTCTCTGCTCCATCAGATGCACTATGGGACACGGATGTCGTGGGTTTCTGGCCTTTTTGCACGTCGGTCCCCCTGTTGGGAATACTCTTCCCCACTCTGCTCCCACATCCACCTGAGTCCTTTCCAGCCTCTAGGTCTCAAGCCAGGCATCAGCAACTCTGGGGTCCTCCCAGACTCCCCGTCTCAGGTGGGGTCCACGCCCCGGGTCCTGCAGGCCGCAGCTGTCTCTCATCGCAGCTCTTATCAGTCTGTGTCATCACTGCTTGCATTCTTGTCTGTCTTCACATTTAGCTTTTAGCCTGTGAGGGTGGGTGCTGGGTTGGCCTTGCTCACGCTTGATCTGCAGCACCTGACACTTAGCAGGAACTCGATAATTCTTACTGAATGAATGAATGAATGAACGAACATGCTCAGCTGTGAGTGGCACCCTCACCTCCCTCTTTCCAGCCATTGCATCTTTATTGAGACAGTCTGAGACGACGGCTTACTGCCGCCTGGACCTTGCTTGGGTCTCGGCCAGTGGTTTCTGTTGAATTAAAATCGACGTCTTCCCCATCACATACTCCCTGGGGGACCCAAGCACCTTTCCTCTTCCTTCTTTCCTCTCCCTTCAAGTCTCTCTTCTTATGCTCCGTCCACTGCCATCCTGTTCGAGACACTGACTGTGTCTTCTGGCTTCTCGTCCCTGGCAAATGTCAGTTTACCTGTCCCCACGGGCTTTTCACGCCATGTGTGTGGGTTGGGGGTGGGGAGGGAACAGTGAGGAGAGACCCCGAATGGGAGGTCCAGGTGTGCCCTGTGGCCTTAGGAGAGACAGCGATACCTGCCAAGAGGCCAGGTTTGGTCCTGCACCCAGCAGCCACAGTCCCCGAGGAAGCAGGTGGCCAGGGGCTGACCCGATGCAGCGCACGTGGATGTCTCACGCAGCCCCAGCTCTGACCACGTTGCAAACTCAGGGAGGCCACGTATCTGTCCCAGCCTCTCCCGCCTCCTGCCCAGACCCTGTCTCTCCCCCAGCCCCCTGGCCTTCCTGAGAGCCAGGGAGCCGGGGAGAGGAAATCACACACCAAGGCCCTATCTGATACCCATAAGTTTGCTCAAGCTTATGTAAATCACACAAAAACTGACAAGTTTTCCTATTAAAAGATAATTGTAATCAGGGTGCCGGACGTGCCGCGTGGGGATGATTGGAGATAGACGGACAGCACGGAAAGATGGATCGTTTTAATTTGCACCAATTAAATTGAAGTTCATGGGATCATCTTCTTCAATCTTCATGAATACTTTATTTTCTGGCTGCTACGGAGCTATTAAAAAGAATGATTGAGGCACGCGGCAGGCCGGGTATATTTTATGAAATATCACCTTTAAAGAATTTGAGTACGCCATTTTCATAATGAGTTTTCTAGTACCTAATCCTCTTCTCTATTACTACATTTAAGAAGTGGATTGATCTGGGAAGTGCCGAGGGTGCAGGTAATGATACATTTTGCCAGGCGCAGGCGGTGATAATGGATCACGTTTTGGGGAGGAGGATAATGGATAGGTGCCGAGCGGAGGCGTGCTCAGGAGTTTGGTGGCGGTGGACCAGTGTGGGGCAGGGTGGCTGTGCCAGGTCAAGGTCCCACCCCCGCTTGGTGGCTCTTCTGGCTCCAGGGGAAGGCAGAAGCTCAGAGGAGCAGAGCCTTGGGGCGCCGGGAGGCTGGATGGGGAAGGGCTCAGAGGTCTAGGGCGGTCGGGGAGGGGTTCTGGAGCCCCTGCTTCAGGGAGAGGCTGGAGTCCCCTGGGTGGTCCTGAGCCAGTGTCTGCCGCTCTGGTGCTCAGCCGAGGGTTTGGGCTCGGGGGACGGTGCTAGAAGGAGGGTGGGGAATCGCTGAGACCATGAGGCAGTTATTGAGGAGAGGGGCCTGACCACAGCAATCACACTCGTGGCCTCTCAGTCCTGCTCCAGGCCCCTCCCCAAGGCACCGGGGCCTTCGGGTCTGGAGAAGGCAGATAAGGATGTGGGTGGTGGGTTCACCCTTGAAGACAGCAGGGCAAGCGTGGCCCAGGGGTCCCTGCTGGGATGGAGTTCCAGGGTCCTTTAGGGGGTGGTCCTCGAACGGGGCAGAGGCAGGACTAAGATGTGACCTAACTGGTCAGGCCAGAGGAGCCAAACCTACCGCCGTGGGCCTCGTTCCATCTCTGGGGATGCTCCACGGCTGCCTGTGTGGCTGGGACTGGGCCGAGGTCCCTGACCTTGACCCTGTGAAGGGTGGGCACCAGGCCCCCAGCAGGAGCAGGGGCTTTGTCAGAGGGAGGAGCTCCCCCTCCCAGGCTGGGCCTCTTGGCTGGGCCTTCCGCCCCAAGCTTCTGCGGCAGCAGCCGTCATAATTAACCTTGCTAATTAATCAGGGCAGGACGGATTAATTGAGATCACAGGAGACTAGGAGAGCAGGTGCGGCTCCGGGGCTGATGGGATAACGAGCTCTCTGGACGCCCAGGGGGCCCCGCCCCACCCGGGGCAGCCCCGGGCCTGCTCAGCGGCGAGCCGTGCCAGGCAGGGGCCCCCGGGACCCAGCCTCACCGCGGGGTCCTGGGCCTGCTCAGGTAGGCTCTGCCAGGCCACCAGAGCCTCCATCGCCCTGACTGGCAGGGGCCAGCCTGGTGGAACCAGAAGTTCTGCCCAAGGCCCCTGGGCAAGGAGACCCCAGGCTGCGGGCATAGCTGGAAGAGAGCAGGGCCATCCCCTTCCCTCCAGGAGAGAGCAGTTTTCCTGATGCCTCCAAGGCCCCTGGGAAGGAGCCTGGATTTGAGCTGAGATTCCCAAAGAGCTTCACTCCCTACGACTGTGGGAGGAAGAGCACAGCAGGAAGCTACTTCAGGTTTCCAGCAGGGGAGCGACATGGCCATTCTATGCTTAACTAAGATCCGCCTAGTGGCTTCCACGTGGGGTGCCACAGGGAAGGCGCCCAAGTGGAGGCAGGGCCCCAGCACGGTGGCTTGGACTCAGGTGGTAACAGTGGAGGTGCAGCCTCAAGAACATGACTGAGAGGTTCTGGGGTTGGAGCGGACAGACCTTGTTGATGGACTGAAGAGGGTGGTGGTGGTCAAGGGCAGTGCTTGTTTCCAGGAGGCTCTGCTCCTGCGATGGGGCATAGCCGGTTTGCAGGGCAAGGAGACAAGGTCTACTTTTGACATGCTCCAGGTTACGACCTCGGCTGCTTCTCAGATTCTATCCCTGCCGCCGTGTCCACTACCCCCACCTGCTGGGGCCCCAGAACACCTGAGACCGTCTTGTCTTTTCGCCAGACTCTTCCAGAGAAATCCCGCTCATCCCTCAAGAGCAGCTTAGGCTCCCCATTCCACAAGAAGCCTTCCCCAGCTCCTCGGGAGAATGGGCTGCCTTCCTCTGTGACCCTGTCGTGCCTCTGTGACTTTGTTCATGCTGTTCCCTCTGCTGGAAAGCTCTTCCCCTCCTTGAAACCGGGTGGGCGCCTTCTTAGCTTGAACCACACGAGAGGGACTCTCCATTTTTCTTGGTTCTGATGGCTTCCACCTGGGAGCCTTCACGGTGTATTGTGTGACCTTTTGGCAGACATGTACCTGTCTCTTCAAAGCTACTTCTGGAATAAGTTTGGGAGTTAAAAATGCCAAACCCGCTGTCTCATTTAATCCTTACTTAGGCACTGTGAGCCGTTTGTTCTTTCAAAGCAGCGTTTTGCAACCTTGGTACAGTTCATGTTTGGAGCTTGATCGTTTGGTGTTCCGCGGGGCTGTCGTGGGATGTTGAGTCACCTCCTTGCTCTCTACCCCCACGCCACCCCCACCCCCAGCTGTGACAACCAGAAATATCTCCAGGCATTGTCAGATATCCTCTGGGAAGCAAAACCGTCCCCAGGTGAAAACCACGACTTTAAAGAGAAAGAAGCAGCACCTTGGAAAGCCAAATAAAGGTGAGAATCCCAAATTCTAGGCTGGAGAAGGGCTGGCTGACCACTTTGGAAGCCTGGGATTTTCTTCGATGTCTCAAGTGTATGAGTCCTGTGTTTCTTACCCCTAGATTGACATGGCCATAAAAAATATTAGCACTTGTGCTAAAAAAAAAAAAAAAAAAATCTGAACCTTTCTACCTCCTAGCAGGGAGGACTGCCAAGGGGGCCGTGGAGCGAGCAAGCTGGTGCCTGTGGCCTGGGCGTGGGTGTGCTGCCCACCAGTGATGCACGGAAGTTAGCATTATTAAGAGGGTAAAATGCAAGTTTTTTTTTTTTATGGTCTGTGAGGGGAGGTTTTGAAAATATAAGTTAGGAAACTTGAGCAGTTTATATCATCTAAACCTTGGATCTTATTTACTGAGATTGGATCATTTCCATCAGCCCCAAAGATATCATGCCACCTCCCATCTGGTAAACAAAACCTCCCTGGGGCCCTTGTCTCCCTCTGGCTACTGCCCGTTTCTCTGCTCCCTGCTGAACCACAATGCCCCGGAGAGCTGGCCTCCCTGGCGGCCGGCACCCAGCTGGCTGCTCTGCCCTCCCGGGCCGGCGGGCCCGTCCCAGCGCCCCTTGACGTGCCTGACTCTCCAGTCACCCTCCTCCTGGCCTCCCTCGCTGGCTTCCAGGATAGCCCTCTTCTCATTTGCCTTTGTCTCGCTGGCTGCTCTTTTTCAAGTTTCTTTGCTTACTCCTTCTCTTGTGTTGGGAGCTCAAGGGCTCGGGGCTCAGGCCCCCAGAATCTCTCTCTCTACCCACCTGCGATCTGACAGCTCCGTTTGGTGCCTCGGTTTCCCCACTCCTCCTGCTCAGTCAGCGGCAACTCCATCCCGGGCCCCCAACTCCACACAGCGGGCCCTGCGGGAGCTGCCCTCAGAGCGCACCCAGCGCCCGCCCGTCCAGGCCACCGTCTCCTCCGGCGTGAAGGCTCGCCATGTTTGTGGCTTTGTCTCCACTCACTCCCTGCGGTCTGGTCACCACACATGTCAGTCAGAACATGGCACTTCTCAGCTCAAACCTTCATTCCCAACACAGTCCAGATCCCTGCCACGTCCTCCTCGCCCCTCACAGCGGGCCTGGCTGTCTCCACACCTCCTCTCCCCCCCCTCCCTTCAGCGGGCACCCCCCTTCCTTCCTCAGAGACCCTCAGGGAGTCCTCCCCTGAACGCCGCCCGGAAGGCTCCCCTGACACCCCTTTTCCCCACTCTTCTTGTGATTTGCCTTCTCTTTTGTCAAAGCCCCAATTACATCCTCATAGGACCTTGTACCCCTGTTTGGGGTTTATTATGCATCCCCTCACTGGAATAGAAACCCAGGAGCTGAGAGCTTTTTGCCGGTCTTTTTCTGGAACAGGGCCTGGGCACGGGAAGTCCCGTCCCGCTCTGGGGGCAGACTGATGTGGGTTTGCATTCCGTTCTGCCTCCACAGCCTGTGCTTCTCTCGGCCTCAGTTTCTTCATCCACAAATTGGGACTAATCATAGTAGCTGCCGGGCCCATCAGAGTGCGCTGTTGCCGTGGTGATGTGCTGGGAGAGACTCAGGGCCCAGACATTGATGGTAAAGAGTCTCACCAACTCTAAGACGGGCGGCCAGGCCATAGCCAGTGTGTAACGAGTGCTCCGTGGGTGTGAGAACTGGTGAGTACGAGGGAGGGAAGGGGACCTGGGCCTTCCCGATCAGCACTGAGTGTGTGCCAGGGACAGAACAACGCTGTGAGGAGGAGGCCATCTTCCTAGCATCTCACAGGCAAGGAAAGAGCTCCGCGTCCCCAGGGCACTTGCACTGGGTCACAGCCAGGGAAAGCTAGACGTGAGTTCCCAGCCTGGGTGTTAGTGATGTGGTCGGATGCTGATTCCGAGCATGGGCTCAGAGTAGACCTGTGGTTCACAGCCTCTTTTCTGCTCCTGCTCACCTGAGGGCCTCCACAGGCACCTGGCTCTCTGAGGATGTGATTATTGTGAGGCTGGGGGAGGCGTGGGAGGACGATGCTGTTTGAAAAGGTCTCCTCTACCCCTGAGATTCAGATACTGAGGCTCTGGGGAAGGTCTCCAGGGCTAGACCCCAGGGCTCCGCCACGTTCAACCTTTTCATTGTTGGTTTGGACGAGGTCATAGAAGTTATGCTGGCCAAACGTGAAATGACAGGAACCTGGAGGATAGATAGGTGGGGTGGAGAAGGGGAACTTATAGAATTTCCAGAATCTAAATCAAATCTAAAAATATCTGGGCAGCTTGGGTGATGGGCTGAGTGTACCCCAGCGAAAGCTGAACAGAGATCAACATAGAACACTGCACTGGTCCCCGAACCCAAGTGCACTACATGGGAGACAAATCATACAGGGCCCAAGAAAAGGGGACAGTGAAATTAGACCCAAGGCATGGAGACCAATACCCAGGGGTAAACAACTCCCCAAACGTGTTGACTTGCTTGGATATGTACTTCTGTGAAGGGAGGGCTCTAACAGAATGCCGCAGGGCTCTATTATGGATCACCATTTATAAAAACAGAACCTTTGTGTAAACTTCCTAGACATGCTGATTGAGTTGCAGGGCTGCAGAGACGGGTCACCAAGACGTACTGCTAAAAGGACAAGAGTGGCCCAAGGTCAGTTCCCAGGCCCCTAGCAGGGCTGGCACCTCTCGGGGGAATGGATGGCTGTTCTTTCTGTGGCGTCTACCTCACAGGCCCCTTGGGGGCTCACCCTGGCAGTCCCCAACAACTTCCCTCAGTTTCCCTCCCTGTCTCAGCTACCACTATATCCTGCCCAGTGCCTGGCTCATAGTAGGGGCACAAAAAACGGAAAGCTAGCTGCGAACTCGGAGGAACATTCCATCCCTGGGTCCCCGTGTGCGCGTGTGTGGGCGGGGTCTCCTTTTCCACCTGTGCTGTCCTCTCCTCCATCCCCCACCCCCGAGGTGGGCTGGAGCCCCGGGGGGCAGCCGGGCCTGGCAGTTCCGTCCTGCTCCTGTGGTGACAACCCAGAATGTCTATTCTCCACCAGCGTTCACTTTAATTGCCTGAAAATTGACGATAGATGCAAGGAAAATAATGAGGCCTAATTATGTTAATTAAACGGCTAATTCATTAATTAACACGCTCACATCCTCAGCTTGGAGAGCCCCTCTCCGTGGTCTGCCGGTTGGTTGGTTTATTCCGCAGAGGGGGAGGGGGCCCCAGCCCGGGCCAGGAGTCGGCTGCCCTCCGGGGTGGGCGACAGAAGCGGGGCTGACCTGGGCACCCCGCTCAGCTGCTCCTCCTGGGGCGGGTCCCCATTCTCCCCTCCCGCCTGTAGCTAATTAGCCTCTGGGAGGGGGTGATGGGCAGATCTGGGCAGGTGTGGCCTGTGTCCCCCAGGAGCTTCCTGGTGAGTTCTGGGGTGGCCTCAGCTTGGAGGGAGCATTGTGGCACGGAGAGGGACCCACAGAGAGCCCGGACAGGGGAGGCCAAGGGGGACAGCTCAGACCGTCGTGAATCACGGACAAGGCACGTTACCCAGGGGAGGGAAGGCCCAGGGAACCCCTTCCTTCCCACAGCACCCCGCGGCATCTGGCCTCCTGTGGGTGAGAGCAAGGGCCACAGAGGCCCGGCCTCTGGTCACAGCCTGGCCACCTATTTCCCTGACCCCAGAGCGTTCGTCCGCTGTTCATGACGTGAAGGCCAGCTCCTGCCTGCGCCCCAGCCCAGGCTCTTCCTGGCTGGCCCGGGCAGCCCTGGCTCTGTACCTTCCACGTTGGCCTTCTCGTCCTCCAGGTCTCGGCTCCCATCTCCCATCTACTGTCGGCACCCCTCCAGAGACCTCAACACCCACTGCACCTTGTGCTCAGAGCCTCGGCACAGTTAGTGATGAAATAATGATGCGCATATCCGCTCCGTTTCTGGCTGCCCAGCAGCCTGCGGGCTCCACAGAGGAGGCCCCAGCATCTCTCTAGCTGCCTGCCCTACCCCCAGGACCGCCGTGTGCCTGGCGCACTGTCGGGGCTCACAGCTGTTTGGGGAATGAACCACTCATAAACAGCAGCGTTTTAAGGTCAAGAGGCTTTGAGGCTGCGGCCTACCCTTGACCCCTTTTCCACCATCACAGCCCATAACCTGGATACTAAACTCATCTTACCCAGGACTGTGCCACCGGGTTCCCCGTCCAGGGCTCGGAAGGAGGGATGGCTGCACACTCAACAAACTCAGATGAGGAAAGATGTAAGCTGTGGCCCTGTGAAGAAGGGGTTGGCCTTGGACCTGGGCTTCACTACTTCTTGGTTGTGTGACTTTCAGTGATGTCTTAACCTCTCTGGGCTTTAGGCTTTTCTTTGAGAAATGGAGACAGGGAAAACTCCTTTTTTACAAGGTGGTGTGGACTTTAAATGAGATCCTATGGGCCAAGTGCCTCCAGTGGGCCCTGGTGGAGGCAGTGCTTAATAAATATTGTCTCCTTTGGTTTCTTTATTTTCCCCAATACTTTAATTTTGAGCTTGCAGGACCCCAATCTGCCTGATGCCAAAAATGTAATTCAGGTAAAGTCAGTCAAATTCAAGATTTCTCAGTTACTTCAGGTTGAAAAGTGTGTCGTGTGAATGATTTTGTCTCTCTCGGGCTGGTGCTCAGCTTACCGGAAGGCCCTCCTGCCCGCAGGCCTGACGGCTGCCTTGCAGGCTGGTTCTCCCTGCCCCTCACCTCGGGGTCTTGCATCACAGTGGAGACTGAGGCAGAAGGAAAAGGTGTGCCCCTATGTAGAGTTATCAGAATAACGGTCCACATTTTGAACCAGGTGGAAAGGTTAATAAAAGCTCTCCAAACAAAAGCCGTGACTATACACAAAGACCCACATTGCCCATCTGTTTGCACACCATTGTCAAGCCTCCTCCACCTTCCTGGCGGGGCCTCGAGGGCTGTGCAGCCTGGCCAACTCTACCCCTCAGCCCCTCGGGGTGCACAATAAAGCCAGGTCGTAAAGCCAACAAACAGCAGCCTACCTTTATTTAAATTTTTAAAAATATGTTTTTTTGATAGTTTGAACATCATCCATTTTTTTGATATTAAGCTTGATTTTTTAAAATATCACATTAAAATTTTATTTATATTGATAACTGAGTTATTCACACCCCCTTAGAGTTTGTGCCTGTGGTGAGTGCCTCACTCACCTCACCCTAATGCAGGCTCTGCCTCCAAGCCCTTTTCTGAGCACACGGGCAGGGCTGCTGCTGTTCCCCGTCTCCTTCTTCCTCCTTTCCTTCTCTGTCCCTCGTGCCCCCTCTGCCCTCTGCTCTCATGCTCTCACGGAGGCTGCTGGGGGTGAGCACCCCCAGCGGGCCCCAGGGGCCGCGGGAGTCTTCACACACGTTCCTCCACTCGGCCTCGGAATCCCCCTGGACAAGGGCAGGGCAAGCCGGGGGAGCACGGTGGGCGCCCAGCCTCTCTCCTCTCTCTTCCGCCCCCTCTTGCCTCTGTCTGCCCCTGCCAGAGCCTCTTCTGCTGGGCCTGGCCTCAGCCGATGGGCAGAGGAGGACAGTTTGAGCCGTCTCACATTACTTTCCCATGCCCTCTGCTGAAGCTCTGAATCGAGGTTTTTGATATGAAAGCCAGGAGCATGACATCTTGATTCCTCAGTTTCTCCACTGATGATTTCGAAAACCGTGCAGGGCCCTCCCAGCGGGGTGCCCTGGTGGGGGACACGCAGCTGAGAAGAGCGAGTGTGGGCTGGAGCCTCCTTTCCCACGGCACCCTGCCTCCCCTGGGACTGCAGCCTTTGCCAAGTGCTCCTTTGGCTGGCCCGGAGGCTGCTGGGGGCAGAGGCTCTCCCCAGCCAGGGCTGGGCTGGGGACCGGACTCCCCTGGCTCCTCAGAGGCCACCAGCCATGCAGCCAGGACCCCCACACGGCAGCTCTCCATCTTGCAGTGGGAGGTTCTGCAGGGAGGCATGGAGAGCCCCAGGCTGGTGCCAGGAGGAATCCAGCACTGTTTTCCAGCGCCAGGGAATCGATTGTTTTATTGCTGAGACTTAATTTGAAGGAAGTGAAACTAAAGCTTCATAAGAAATATGATTATTATAAAATGCTTAAGCCTTTGCCTGGGGGGCCCGAATCCCGCTTTTCTCACCCTTGTCTTGGGTAGCAGGAGCGACAATCTCACCCTCTAATTGGAATAGATTTCAAAAGTGCAATAAAAGCAGCCACCTAAATGTGGGAACCTGTCGCTTGGAGCTGTCTCTGAGCAGACTTGATGAATGCGGAGATCCCACAGAGCTCTCATCTCCTGACCTCTGGCCCCCCAGGCCCACCCTCACGGTGGATAATAATAATGATAATGACAGTTATGAACAGCTGAACATTTAGTGAGCACCTACTAGGCACCAGGCACTGAGCTTAGAACTTTACAGGCATTTCTTATTGCATCCTCACATTAACTCTATGAGGAAGTGTATTGGCTAGCTATTGCCACAAAATTGCTGCATAACAAATGACCCCCAAAACCCAGTCAGTCAAAACAGCAGTCACTTATTCTTAGAGATATAAGGGTTGCCTGGGAGTCAGCTGATCTCAGCTGGGGCAACACGGCTCTGCTCCATGTGCTCCACCCTCTTCCAGGGACAAGAAGCCAGCGTGGGCATATTCTTCTCATGTAGATGGCAGAGGCACAAAAGAGCAAATGGGAACACCCAAGACTTCTTGAGACTTAGCTCAAAATTGGCTCTCCTCCCTTCTCCCTCATTCTGTTGCCAAAGCAAGTTACCCAGCCAAATTCAAAGTCAAGGGTGGAGTACAACATCCCACCTCTTTAGTGGGAGACACTGCAAAGTCAGATGGCAGAGAGTGTGGATACGAGGGGAGGTGAAGAATTGGGAGCATTGGGGTAGCTTACTATCGCCACCCCCTTTTCATGGATGAGGACAATGAGGGCCAGAAAGGGAAGGTGTTCCCCCAGGGTCATTAGCTATAGTGGAGTCGGGGTTCAGAGTGAAGCCCATTCTGAGCCCCTGCCCTTACCAACCCTTTCTCTCTATCTCCTTCAGTGCCTGGGCCCACCCGGACCTGGGCAGTTTGTCAAGATCCAGCCCATCCCGACGCCAGGCTCGTGGCCTGGTCCCCTTACCCCCTTTCTCAGCAGACCAGAAGTGGGTTCTGAGAAAGGGGCAAGTAATTCTGTGGGACCAGACACCATGGAGGGTGCTTTGTCTACCCTTCATTCTGCCCTATGAGGGGGGGACTGGCCTCCCCAGCTAGTGAGGGGGGCGCCAGAAGGTGACCTAGGTCCTGACCCCGGAGTTCTCGGGGTACCTGCTCTTAGCTCTGCCCTCCACCAGTGGCCGCGTCCCAGGGCTCCCACCAGCCTTCCCTCCCACCCCCACCCTGCTCAGCTCGTGGGGCCTGGCTGCTAACAGAATCAGGCCGTCTTGTTTCCCAGCCTGCCCTGGGGGTCATCTGGGGCCTTGGCCACAGAATGCCTGCTTTGCTATCAGCACCCTGACCCCTCCCCTGGGGAGTCCCGGGACCCTGGGTCAGTGGAACCTGTGTCTAGGAACACGTGGCTGTGTGATCCTCGGAGACCCACGGACTCTCACCACCTGGCTCTTTCAGGCTCTTATTATTTCTCTATTACCCAAGTAATAAAGGTTCATTGCAGGAAAACTAGAAAATACAGAAAAGCATAAAGAAAAAAAATCATGTAAACAGTTTAGAGGCATCTCCACTCATTAAGGGTATAAACATGAAACAGTTTTATTTTTTCCAATAACTGTCACCAATTCTGCTTTCTCTAAACCACCCTCCCTCCTTCCTGCTGGGTGGCGAGTCTGTAAATAACATCTCAGTCCAATCCCACAACTTTGCACTTGGGGCTGTTAAGACTGGCTCATTTCTGTACCTCAGACGGTTCTGTTTGTTCTGAGACTTCACCCCCTCGTCGTGTTAGACGCGGGTGCCTCCTCCCCTCCCAGCAGGCTGGTCTGTGGTCCTGGCTGCCCGGGGGTTCTCTCCCCACCCCTCTTTCCTGGTTCTGGTGTTGGGCTGGGGAGACGGGGCTCCTGCAGCGTCTCGGCTCGTCCTGGCTACTGGCGTGACGTGTTCATTGGGCAGATGGTCGCTCCAAAGATCCTCGCAGCGGAGGGCAGGGCTTTCCCCAGCGACCCCTCCCAGGCCTTGCATTCCTCTCGAGTCCAGCTGCAGCCTCCCACCCAAGTCTCCCGACGCGTGGCCCCTGTATCCCAGGCTGCTATGGCCCCTGCCAGCTCTTGGCCCTAGAATGCCTCCTCCCTGAGAGCCCTCAGCTAAGGGGCTGGTGGGCAGCGTGCAGAACCTTGGGGCCTGGGCACTCGGGAAGGTGTCCTCGTTCCACCCCCCTGGCAAGTTCACCTTCTTACCCAGTGAGCCCTTCCCAGGCTCAGGGGCACAGGGCAGGCCAGGCAGCAGCCGAGCAGGCCCCCCTGGGCTGGGAAGGCCAGTTCCCTTCACAGCAGGCACCTGGGCTGGAGGAGAGACTTCCTTGGACTTTGGGCAGAAAAGGCCAAAATGCCCACCCCCAAATAAGGGAGAGGGGAGGGAATGACTACTCCCCCCACCGATCTTCTGTCAGGGCTGCTTGCTGAACAGGCCCCTGACCGCCTCCCAGGCAGTCTCTTTTAGTGCCCTTGACAGTGGCCGTCTGTGCGGTGAGTGCCTAGCACTTGAGCAGGGCTCTTCCTCTCTCTCCAGGACCTTCTCCCCATCCCTGGGGTGACTCTTTGGCAGTCAGTAATCCTGTGTGACCCCTGCCACCATGTCCAGGCTAACTGGATCAGAGAGGGACCCTTGATCCCAAGTGGGCCCAGCAAACCCCCTTGCCTGGGGCAAGAGACAGAGATGGCATCTCTGCAGGTGCCACGACCAAAACTTCAGCCCTCTGGAGCCAGGGGCCTTTGCATTACTGTGGTACCAGACCTCAGAGAGAGGAAGAGGAGGAAGCAGGAAGGAGGAGGCAGCGCCGAGGGCCATCGAGCTCCAGGTCCTTGTCTCTTGGGCCACCTGTGTCCTTGCGGAAAAGCCTCTTTGTTCCATGCTGGTTGGAGAGGATCTGTTACTTGCAACGAGAGAGGTCTAGCAGCACGTGAATGCATATACATGTAAGTCTATATTTAAGTTTAAATATATATGAATTAAGGGGCTGAAGTACCAACATTTCCCAAATTGTTATCTATTGATGTTAACAGAGATGCCGTGAAAAATGTTCTTTACTCAAATATGTTTGGAAAACATTGGTTGAATGAAATAGGTCAGGTTTCTTTACTGCAGGCCTTCTCAGAGCCTTTAATATGTCAGTGTGGATTTGGGAATATGCATGTAGCTTCCCAAACTTACCTGATTACATATAACTCTTGGAGCAATATATTCAGCAGATGTCTGTCTGGAGAATGTCGGATAATCGTCTGTGTGCCATTATGTGATCTTCACCCTCCTCACCATCTCGTCTTGACTAATTTACGGAGCCCTTGTTAGGCGTGAGGTGCTACATGGATTGTCCCATTCCATCTCCCCGTTCCTCCAGATCTCAGGAAACTGGGACCCAGACACGTTGAATAACTTGCCCAAAGTGATACAGAGCCAGGATGGAAGCCAGGTCTCTTATCCCAAGCCCTCTCGTAACCCGCAGGCGGGGTCCCTGGCTTTCCCTACCTCGCCATATGCCGAGGGCACTTCCCCGCCTGCCAATACATTTACACTAACGGTGGTGGAAGGCTCTCTCTCCATGTATTTGATTTAACAACCTGATCCCCTCAGTTGAGCATTTTTTACAGTTTTACTCTCTGGGGTCGAATCGCCCCCAGAGGATCGGCCCTGGCTGACTGTGCCTCCAGGCGTGGCCGAGAGGAGCTGCTCCCCTGGCACAAGCCCTCGGGGAGCCCTGGCCTGCCTGGCAAGCACCTTTCCAGGTGGGGTGCTTTTGTGGAATGGAGGCTAGCCATGGCCCCTCGTGGAGGGGCTCCTCCTGTGTTCTCCCGCAGAGGCAGGTACAGGGGTGGAGTCTCACCTGTGGGCCACACTGGGAAGGAAGGCAAGCAAGTCCAACCTTGACCTAGCTCCTGGCCACAGGGGATTGGGCCAGAGGCAGTCACATGACACTAATTGGAGCCAATCATTGTCCTCTCCAGGGGTTTGGAATTGGGTTTCAGAGACGCCCCTGTTGCCTGAGTTGAGGCTAAACTCAGGGGAGCAGAGAAAGGCGGAGCCAAGAGTGAGCAGAGAGCATGTGTGGCGGGAGAGAGCACGAGCGGCTGTGGGGTTTCCCAGGCCCGGGTCCAGTGCCCTGCCAGCTCCCCAGGCCTGGCTGCACCTCCCACTTCCCGCTCCAGGAGAGCTCCCTCTAACCTTCCAGGAAATTCCTTGTTTTCCTTCCCTTTAGCTTGTGTGTGTTTCTCTCACCTGCAATCTAAGGACCACGCTAGCTTCTCACCCTCCCCTGCGCCCCCTGAACTCCCCAAAGGACTAAGGTTCTGGGGCAGTAGCGTGGGAGACCCTGTGCGGGGCGGGGGAGCCTGGGGCCCGTGCTGCAGGGTGCTGCAGGGCGGTGGTGGCCTCACTGCGGCCTCAGGCTCTGAACCTGGGGCCGAGGCTGAGGACAGCCCCACGCGGCAGGGCCCTCGCAGGCTTTCTGGGACCTGAGAAGAGGGGGTGAAACCACCGAGGGTGGTGACGTCAACAGCGGGAGGTGATTCTCATCCCTGGACTGAGGGACAAGGGAAAGAGCAGGCAGCAGAACCTGGAGAGGACAGGGCCTTGGCTGTGCCCCTTGGTGGGGGGTGCCGGCCCTGCCAACCCAGGCCCGGCAGGAGGGGAGCCAGGAGCCCGGCTACAAACACCCCAACCTCTCTCTCCTCCTATGCCGGACCCACTCCTGCCAGTGCCTCCCACTGAGATGCTGGACCCTGTCATTCGAGGGCCCACAGAACAGGAGGAGGGAAGAGTGGTCGTGAGGGAGCAAGTGGAGTCCACCCAGCCCAGAAGACAGTGAGCCATCAACATTCACCAGGTGTCTCCTGAGGGAGCAATTTCTGCAGGCCTCAGGCCCTGAGACTTCCAGAAACCCCCTTCCTAACTCAATAAAGTATCCCAGGAGGGCAAGAGGATAAAGCTCACTCTTTGGCCTACTGTTAGACAGTTTTCCTTTCCCTGTTTGAGTAGCCTTGCTGCTGCACTGGTCCAAACATGTCTGGTAGCTCCTTTAGGCACATATAAATGAACATCTGCAATCTATTTTGAAACAAAGACTCAACAAAGAGAAAATGTTTTTAAAGCACCCCATACTATATGTGGCACACAGCAGCTGCTCCATAAATGGTAGATCCTATTACTATTATTTTTCCAAATAGAACAAGAATCAGAGGTCATTATCATAAGAACCCAGCATTCTGGACCAGGGAAATAGTGCCATGGAAAGAAACAAAAGTCCTGCTGGCTCTTAAAGCACTAAACACATGTCCCCCAGTAAAGATAGGTCCATGGTTTCAAATGTACCTTGGGAGCTTGGGGACATTAGAGTGACCTCCCAGAGGCCAGATTTGCATAAGGACTCAACAGCCTCCAGAGAGGAAAGGATTTGGGGACCGTTGTCCCCCAAATGGGCCCAGGGCATACCTGCTCTATGCTGAGCACTGTGCCGTGGGCTTTTCCCGTGGGATTTCCCTGCCTCCTGGCTTTGAAGGATGTACCCTGCTCACTCCGTTTTGAAGGTGAGGCTAGGAGGCGCCGAGGGCTGGAGTCAGGAGCCCTGTGAGCGCTACCCAAGCACCGCTCAGGCGGTTTCCTCGGATTTGCCTCCCAGCTCCCCCCCAAACCCACCCCCTCTTGCCCCCATTCCCACTGCTAAACTGCCACAGGATGAATCAAAGAACACAGGAGTGAGAGAAAGCAAGGGTGATGCCTCTTAAGGCTATAGTCAGGGTTGCTTCTGGAGTCTGGAAAACGAACGAACCAGGCCTGAGCAAGCCCGTTTTCCAGATGGGCAAATCGAGCCCGGGGTCACCTGTGAGAAGGTAGAGTCCCTCAGGTAAGGGGGGGCACGGCCAGTGCTGCCCCAGCTCCCTCCCCGCAGCGGCTTTTGCACCTGCGTGGGGAAGGAGCGCGCCCGCCGGGAACGTGGTTCTCCCCTCTTTTCCTCCCTTTCTCCTTGCTCCCCGTCCCGAAGGTAAAAAGTTCACGCGGGCGCCCATCCGTCGCGGGCTGTCAGGCGGCCCTGTAATCTCTCTGTGGTTTTATTACTTAAAAACGGCGAGGCGTTGGGCTGGGGAATTTTCCAAGGTGTTCGAGGCTGCCGCGGGCCCCATTTATATTGTGCCCGAGTTTCCTTCCCAGTCTCCTTGAGACAAGTGACCAGCGGGCCCCGCCGTGAAGGCCGTATCAGTCATTTGCCAACGGGAGCCGGGCGGTGAATTATCAGGGGACGGCGCGGAGGGGAGCGCGGGCCGGGGGCGCGGGGTGGCAGTAAACATGTCCCCGGAGTGTGTCCCCCATCACTCACGGGCGGATAGCACATCTAGGCACACCCGCGGCCCTATCTCTAAATCTCAGCCCGACCCCTGAGAGCGCTGGAGGTGACTTTCAAGAGTGTTGTCTGCAGGGGAACTCGGAGGGGAAGTTTGCAGCCGGCAGTGCTGGCCGCCCGGTGGGCCTGAGGCCGCCTGGGAAGCGCCCTCCTTCTGCTTAATTAATTTATTCATCTGTATATACTTCCACGTGACAAAGACATTTATTATTGAGCATCAGGTATGTGAAGAGGGTACACGTTTAGAGTTTCTTGTCAGGTGAAAACCGAAGGGCCCACAAGTCAGGCACCGGTTGTGGCCTTTCTGTGTTCTCTTGCCGCCTGACCAGGCTGGCACTCCCTCGCCAGCTCACCCTCTTGCTCTCTCGGGGACTGAGGGTTTTGGGGAGAGGCGACTGTGCGCAGGAGAGGAGGCAGCTGCCCGGCTTCCGCCACCTGGAGGGCGCTCTTCCCTGGGACAGGTGCTCGGTGCCTGGTTCCGCCCTTGCCCGGCTCTGCTCTAGGACTTCAGCCACCGAGTGTCCTCCAGTCCTTACCACCACCCCGCTTCGTGGGTACCTGCATCACCCCTGTACAGTGAGCAGACAGAGTGCAGTGAGGTTTGGAAAGTGTCCAGACTCGCCCAAGCTTGGACTTGAACCCAGGTCTGTCAGCCCTTAGCTCCACGGACAGGGGTCCTGCTGCTTCCTGCCATCTGGGGGTGTCTGAGAACCCCAAGAGCTTCCTGTTGACAAGTGTCCCATCCACCTGCCCCTGAGGCCCGGGCTGGTAGCCGGCTCACCCATGGAGCTGCCAGCACTGGCTGCTGACTGCTCTGCACCCCGGGCCCTGCCTTCTACACCCCATTTCTCTGCTCCCTGCCCCCTCTCCCCCCAATTTCCAGGGACTTTCTGCTACCCCCCATCTCTGTTTTCTGCCCAAGCGCCCACCCTTTCCTGGGGGCTGGCTGGAGGTGCGGAGGTGGGGGTGAAATGGGGACACCCATGTTCTTCACAGAGACCCCGTGACGCTGAGCTGAGCCGAGGGTCCTCGGCAGCTTCAGGGTCGGCACGGGGGGCCGGCCAGGAGGGTTGGGTGCCCTCCCCGGGCCCGGGAAGCTCACCTGGCCAGGGAGACCACCTGCTCACCCTTCCCTGCAGCGGCCCTCAGCCTGTCTCAGACAAGGACTCTTTCAAAGATAATTTATAGGCTGATACCTCATTGCACATGGTAATAGCTTGTGCTTAAATAATAATAAGCTTGATTGCCGTGCAGTCGTTAAACTTTTTTTTCCCCATTCAGTTTAACTGACCATTTTGTGTGTGGTTTGGAAGAAGCCGGGAGAGAGCCTGGTCATTATCCTGGGCCTGAAATGGGAGTTAATTTCTAATGAAGGTATAATTTTATTCCAATGATTTTACATTTAATTAACTAAAGCTACAAGTAATTTGAAATTATATGGTGATGGGGCTCACTTTGGGGATCATGGAGGGCAGAGTAGGGAGGCTGAGTGGGGGAGAACAGCAGGGCAGGTGGGGGAGAGGGACGAAGGGAAGGGTCCCTGTGCCAAGCAGCCACGGGATCCAGGCCCCATGCTGGGCACCTAAGGCCTGTCACCTCTTGAATCCTCACCTCAGCCCTTACAGGTGGAAATACTCTCATCTCCATTATACACATGGGGAGGGAAGGTTCGGAGAGGTGGAAGTGGACATCTATTTTTTGTTCTGTCCTTTCTAGTCCCTTTCTCCCCTGGGGGAGCTCTACTCCCATCTTTGCCCCCCCCCCCCATCCTAATCCATCTCTATGGTGCTGCCATGTTGTTCCATGGACCTGACCTCTAGCATGCTTGGACCAATGTCTCCCTTCTCCGGGATTTTTGAATTTGGGCATGAGAAAGTCAGGCAGAGACCTTTTGGTGACTGAAGGATAAGATTGGCTTTCTTTCTTGTCTAATTTAACTTAATCTTCAGAAAGGGGCACAAATCGTAAGTGGACAGCTCAATGAGGTTTTTTAATATATATTCACACCGTTCGTAACCATCATTTAAATCAAGCACCCAGCAGGCTCCCGCATGCCTTTCCTCAGTCAAATAACTGTCTGTGATGTCTATCATCACAGCTTAGTTTTGCTCTTTTTGAACTCATGTAAAAATAAAATAGCATGTTCTCTTCTATGTCTGCCTTCTTTCATTCAACATTATGTCTCACATAATTATCCAAGTTGTTTGTTTCTTTTCATTGCTGTGTGGGATTATATATTTAAGTTTATCATAATTTCCTTATTCATTCTCCTCTTGAT
The DNA here is from genome assembly GCF_030445035.2 of Dasypus novemcinctus. NCBI lineage: Eukaryota > Metazoa > Chordata > Mammalia > Cingulata > Dasypodidae > Dasypus > Dasypus novemcinctus. The sequence continues at coordinate 91,343,633 of NC_080680.1, read as the reverse complement.
AAGTATTTGAGGTGTCTCTAGTTTTTCACTATTTTGAATTCTGTTTCTATGAACATTCTTGTATCTGTCTTTTGGTGGGCATAAATACTCATTTCTCTTGGGTATATGCCAGTAATGGAATTTCTTTGTTCTATCTTCCATCTCTCTCTCTCTCTCTGTCTACCTATATCTTTCCCTCTCTTTCTAGTATATCTATATGCCTATATACATACACACACACACAACATAAACTTTGCCATCTCAACCACTCCTAGGCGTACTACTCAGTGGATTAATCACATTCATGATGTTGCACAATTCTTACAACCATCCATTACCAGAACTTTCCCATCACTCCAACAGAAACCCTGCACCCTTTATGCGTTAACTCCATATATCCCCTGCTCCCTGCACTTTCTGTCTCTATGAGTTTGCATATTCTAGCTATTTCATATAAATGGAATCATAAAGTATCTGCACTTGTGTCTGACTTACTCAGCGTAATATCTTCAAGGTTCATTCATGTAGTGACATATATCAGAACTTCATTCCTTTTAAGGCTGAGTATGTGTATACCACATTTCATTTATCCATTCATCTGCTAATGGATCTTTAGGTTGCTTGTATCTTTTGAATATTGTGTATAATGCTGCTATAAACATTGGTGTACAAACATTTGTCTGAGTCCCTGCTTTCAATTCTCTTGGGATTGCATGGTCATATGGTAGTTCTATGTTCAACTTTTTGAGGCACCCCCAAACTGTTTTCTGTAGTGGCTACATCATTTTACATTACCACCAGCAATGTATGAGGCTCCTTTTTTCTCCACATCCTTGTCAGCACTTATCTCCTTTTTTTTTTTTTAAACTAATAGCCATTCTAGTGGGTGTGAGGTAGTATCTCATTGTGGTTTTGATTTGCATTTCCCTAATGGCTAATGATGTTGGGTATCTTTTCATGTGCCCATTTGTATATCTTCTTTGGAGAAATGTCTGTTAAAGTCCTTTGTCCATTCTTTAATTGGATTGTGTTGTTTTGTTTTTTTTTTTTGGCCAGGGAACACTGTGAATGCAGTCCCCAACTACTACAAAGTATGCAGTTATGTTTCCTGCATTTGGGGAAATTGCAGGGGTCAGCACATCCAGAGTGTAATAGATCAATCTCGCCCTGGAAAACCACCACCGGGATCATGGTGTCTCCCCTGCCAGGTACATTTGTTTGACTTTTTGTTGTTAAATTGTAGGAGTTCTTTATATATTCTGGATGCTAAACTCCTAGCAGATATGTATTTTCCAAATATTTTCTCCCATTCTGTTGGTTGTCTTTTCACTTTCTTGATAGTGTCCTTAGATGCACAAAACTTTTCCATTTTGATGAAGTCCCATTTATCTATTTTTTTCTTTTGGTGTTTGTGGTTTTGATATAAACTCTAAGAATCCATTGTCTAATAGAAGTTCCTAAAGATATTTCCCTATGTTTTCTTCTAAGGGTTTTATAGTTTTAGCTCTTATATTTAGGTTGTTGATCTATTTTGAGTTAATTTTTGTGTATGGTGTGAGGTAGGGGCCCACTTTCACTCTTTTGCATGTGGATATCAAATTTTCCCCAGAACGATTTGTTGAAGAAACTGCTCTTTTCCCACAGAATGGACAAGGCTTCCTTGTCAAAAATCAATGGCCATAGATGTGAGGATTTATTTCTGCTCTCTCAATTCCATTGCATTGTCTGTATGTCTGTACTTGTGTTAGTTCCACACTATTTTTATTACCATAGCTTTGTAGTATGTTTCGAAGTCAGGATATCAAACAGTTTTCCAAAGGTGTATCAACCTATATTCCTCTCAGCACTCTTAGGAGAGTTCTGGCTTCTCCTCATCCTCTCTAACTCTTGGTATTGTCAGTCCTTTTAATTTTATCCACCTAGACAGGGTTGTAGTGCTGTCTCTTTCAGGGTTTACTTTTATTTTTTTCTGATGATTAATGAGGTTAAGCACTTTTCCTATGCTTATTAAGCATCTGGATATCCTTTTCTGTGAAGTACCTGTTCAAGTCTTTGGATAGTTTTTCAAAAGTTGGGTTGTCAATTTAAAAAAAAATTGATTTCTTGGAATAGGCCTGAGGCTTGCTTTTTTCACTTTCTTAATGGTGCCTCTTGACAACCAGAAATTCTTAATTTTAACGAGGTTTAAAGGTAAATATTTAAGTGTAAAACTAAAAAGCTGTTGTCAGTCATATTTTCTACGCTAGGCAAAAGTCAGACCACAGCAAAGGAGGAGAGTGAAATGCATGTTCTGAGAGAGATGAAGAAAGAGTCCTGTTATCTTCCTCATACTTCTGGCTGACTCACAACCCCTAGGAGGTAGGTACTGTTCATACCCCATTTAGAAGATTAGGAAAGTGAGGCTTCCAGATTCACACCAGGCCTCTTAGATTCCAAAACCTGGCATCTCAGCTGCTACTTCACACACCATGTGCCTAGAAATGGAGAGAAGCAGATAGGTCTACCCAGATGCTTGCACAGAAATATAGATGCAGAGACAAACAGGGCCATGACGAATAAGAACAGTGACTGGCTTTACACACTTCAGAGTCCATGGACACGACACACAGAGACCCACCTGGAGAGTAGGGTGGAGGTGGGGGGCCCAGGGAACCCCACAGCTGTCCTCTTGGAAGGCTCTGAAATCGTTGCCTCTGGACTTTCCGGGCTCAAGATCCCACCAGGGCCATCCTACCTTTGCCCTGCCTTCCTGTGGACCCTACCCTGGACTGTTGGAACATCTTGTTTCCATGGTTACCTAAGAACAGGAAGCCAGGAGTCTAGCCTGCTTCCTTCTAACTCCCATCCCAGCCCAGTCATTTCATTTGGATAAATGGAAACTGGGGTGGCACTGCCATTTCTGCTTGGCCTTGGGTCTCTGTCCAGGAAACAGAGCCTTTCTCCATGGTCCCATCTCTGCCCCTGGAACACTCTGCCCCTCACTTTCCAGAAAACATTGAGGTCTTTGTGGCTGATGGGGCTTCACCATGGGCCCAGAGTCTTAGCTGTCAGCTATGGGTAGGCTTCTTTTCAGCTCTTGATGGTCGAACGCAGAGTGAGCAGGTTAAGTGGGATTCAGAAAGAGTCCTCTCTTTGCTCCCTGCTGACTCATGTCGTCACACTCTATTCACTTATCCATCTTCCCTTGCCCATGTGTACTGGGAAGAGGGAGATAGACCTCACCTTCTTCCCACACTTTCATTTCATTTTCCAACTCCAAATGACTGGGATTGTCTCCCTGGGAAATGTATAGATCACATGTGGGCTCAGGGGGAAAGAATACCATGATCATTAGTGATGGCTGACATGGCCTTGGGCATCCACAATAGTGGATAAAATGAGTTCAGAAACTGGGTGCTGAACCGCAGTCAGGAGCAAGATGGAAACTGAGGTCAGAAACCAGAGCATGGCTGAGATAAGGGATTAGCTAAAGGTTAAGTTCAGGTACCAAATTACAGAATGAGGTCAGGAACCAGAGAACTTCCAAGGTCAGAAGTGAATAGTGGTTGACATCAAGAGCCAGAACCGGAATGGTGCCCTGAGGTCCCATTTAGCTCAGTTGGCAAAGTACTGTATTAATTAGCAATGTCTGCTGTGAGCACATGAAGGGAAATTAGTGTCTTATGTGAAACCAATCTGATATCCCTCCACCTAGAGCACTCTCATCTGCTTTCTTCCGCCTGGAAGGGCACTTTTTAAAAAAGTAGCTTTATTGAGATATAATACATACCATACAATTCACTACTTTAAAGTGTACAGTCCAATGTTTGTTTGTTTTTTTGAGGTACCAAGGGCCAGGGATTGAACCCAGGACATTGTAAGTGGGAAGCCAGTGCTCAACCACTGAGCCACATCAGCTCCCTGATTTTTTTTTGTTGTTGTTGTTCATTTTGTTTTTCTTGTTTGTTTTTAGGAGGCACCAGGAACCGGACCTGGGACCTCCTGTGTGGGAAGCAAGAGCTCAACTGCTTGAACCACATTTGCTTCCCCAATGATTCTGAGTATATTCACAGAGTTGTGCAACCATCACCACTATCATTCCAAAAAGGAACACTGTGCCCATTAGCAGTCACTAGTTTTCCCCTGAGCAACTTTCTGTCTCTGTGGATTTATCTAGTCCAGACATTTTATATAAACATAGTCTTTTGAGACTGGCTCCTTTCTCTAGTATAATGTTTTCAAGGTCTATCTATGTTGAAGCATGTATCTGTACTTTCTTTCTCTTTATTGTTGAATACTATTCAATTGCATAGATATACTGTATTTTGTTTACCCATTCATCAGTTGATGGACAATTTGCATTGTTTCTACTTTTTGACTATTATGAACAATGCTTCTGTGCATATTTATGTACAAATTTTTTTGTGGACATATTTTCTTTTCTCATGGGTATACATCTAGGGATGGAATTTTTTGCTGGGTCACATGGTAATTATACATTTGACCATTTGAGGAACTGCCAGACTGTTTTCCCAAGTGGCTACACCATTTTACATTCCCACCAGCGGTGTGAGGGCTCCAATTTCCCCCACATTCTTAGCCACAGTTGTTCCTGTCTGTCTTTCGCTTCTATAGCTCCTAGTGGGGGTGAAGGGGTATCCCATTGTGGTTCTACTTTGCAATTTCCTGACCGCCAATGGCATGGAAAATTTTTTTCATGTGCTTAGTGGCCAATTGTATATCTTTGAAGAAATGTTTATCCAACTTCTTTGCCCATCGTTAAACTGACTAATATGCCTTTTTGAGTTGTAAGAGTTCTTTATATATTCTGGATACTAGATTCTTATCAGATAAATGATTGGCAATTATTTTCTCCCGTTCTTTTAATTTCTCGATGGTGTTTTTTGAAGCACAATAGTTTTTAGTTTTGTTGAAGTCCAATTTATCTATTTGTTTTCTTTCAGTTGCTTGTACTTTAGGTGTCATACCTAAGAAGCCACTGCCTAACTCAGGATTTATACCAATGTTTACTTTTAAGAATTTTACAGGTCTAACTCTTACATTTAGGTCTTTGATCCATTGTGAGTTAATTTTTGAATATGGTATGAGGTGGGGGTCCAAGTTTGCATGTGGACATCCACTTGTCTCAGTACCATTTATTGTGAAGACTATTCTTTCCCCATTAAGTTGTCTTTGCCCTGTCGTCAAATATGAATAGACCACAAATGTGAAGGTTTATTTCTGGATTCTCAATTCTATTCCTTTGATCTGTATGTCTATCCTTATGTCAGTGCCACGCTATCTAAAAAAATTTCTTTCCCCACATGGTCTTTTATTTAAGATTTACTTATTTATTTATTTCCCCCCCTTACCCCTTTCCCACCTTGCAGTTTTTGCTGTCTGTGTTGTCTTCTCCTCTTTCTCTCCTCTAGGATTCACTGGGCTTTGATCCTGGAGACACCTGATGTGGCAAGAGGTTCCCTGTCAATTGTGCCATCTCAGTTCCTGGTTTCTGCTGTGCTTCACCTTGTCTCTCTTTTGATGCGTCATCATCTTGCTGTGTGACTCACTTGTGTGGGCACTGGCTTACCACATGGGCACTCATGCAGATAGTGGCTCACCACACAGGCACTCACACGGGCACTAGTACCATGCAAGCACTTGCGCTCACTACACCAGCACTTGCGCGGGCACTGGCTCGCTGCACAGGCATGCTTTCTCTTCTTCTTTTTCACCAGGGGGCCCCAGGGATCCAACTCTGGTCCTCCCATATGGTAGGCAGAAGCTCTATCACTTGAGCCACATCTGCTTCCCCCAACATGATTTTGATTACCGTAGCTCTATAGAAAGTTCTGAAATAAGGAGTCCTCCAACTTTGATCTTTTTTTTCAAGGTTGTTTTGTCTATTCTGGGTCCCTTGCATTTCCGTATGAATTTGAGGATCATATCAATTTCTGCAAAGAAAACAGCTGGAGTTTTGAAAGGGAATGTGTTGAATATGTGAGTTGGATCTAGAGAGTATTACCATTATAACAATATTAAATCTTACAATTCTTGAACATATGACTTTCCATTTATTTAAGTCTTTTAAAATTTTTTTCAAACTAATTTAATTTCTTTGGTTAATTTCAACATTTTGTAGTTCTGAGTATATGTTAAATTTATTCCTAAATATTATATTATATTATTATAAGTGGAATTCCTTTCTTAATTTTACTTTTGGTTTGCCCATTGCTACCGTATATAGGTTGGTGCAAAGGAATTTCGGTTTCAGACTGAATTTTAAATCATTATAACTAGGCTCATATACATCTTTATTAATCAAAATAGGAACCGTTACAATCAATACATTTTCGTCAATGAGAAATAAGTTTGCTTATTCCTGTAGGATAAAAATCCATTCTTCAGGATTTGATGAATTCTTGGAAAGCATTTTCTGCAGCCTGCTGGTTGTGAAAGTGTTTTCCCTGCAAAAGGTTTTCAAGATGCTTGAAGAAGTGGTAGCCAGTTGGTGAGAGGTCAGTTGAATAGGTGGATGAGGCAAAACTTTGTAGCCCAATTTGTTAAACTTTTGAAGCATTAGTTGCATGACGTGGCATCGGGTATTGTCATGGAGAAGAAATGGGCCCTTTCTGTTGACCAATGCTGGCTGTAGACATTGCAGTTTTCAGTGCATCTCATCTATTTGCTGAGGATACTTCTCAAATGTAATGGTTTCCCCAGGATTCAGAAAGCTGTAGTGGGAGCAGACCACCAAACAGTGACAATGACCTTTTTTTTGGTGCAAGTTTGGCTTTGGAAGGGCTTTGGAGCTTCTTCTTGGTCCAACCACTAAGGCTGGTCATTGCTGTTGTCATATAAAATCCACTTTTCATTGCATGTCACAATCTGATTGAGAAATGGTTTGTTGTTGTTGCATAGAATAAGAGAAGATGGCACTGCAAAACATCATTTAAAAAAATTTTTTGGTCAGCTTATGAGGCACCCACTTATTGAGCTTTTCACCTTTGTAATTTGCTTCAAATGCCAAACAACTGTAGAATGTTTGGCATTGAGTTCTTTGGTAACTTCTCATGAAGTTTAAGAGGATCAGCTTTGATGATTGCTCTCAATTGCTCCTTGTCAACTTCTGATGGCCGGCCACTATGCTCCTCATCTTCAAGGCTCTTGTCTCCTTTGCAAAACTTCTTGAACCACCACTGCCATATATGTTCATTAGCAGTTCTTGCACCAACTGTGTTGTTGATATTGAGAGTTGTCTCCACTGCTTTACAACCCATTTTGAACTCAAATAAGAAAATCGCTCAAATTTGCTTTTTGTCTAACATCATTTCCATAGTTTAAAATAAATATAAAATAAATAACAAATAATAAGTCATAGCCAAAAAACATAAAGTAAGAAATGCACACTAAAATGATGTATAGGGAAGCGGATGTGGCTCAACCAGTTGGACTCCTGTCTACCATATAGGAGGTCCAGGGCCTCCTAGTGAGGGCAAGCTGGCCCACCCAGGAATGCTGCCCCACGCAGGAGTGCTGCCCTGTGTGGGAATGCCACCCAGTGTGGAAAAGCCACCTCATGCAGGAGTGGCAGCTGATGTGGAGAGCTGGCTCAGCAAGATGACACAACAAGAGACCTAGAGGAGAGAAAATAAGAAGACATAGCAGAACAGGGAGTTGAGGTGGCTCAAGAGAGTAATCCCCTCTTTCCCCCTCCAGAAGGTCCCAGGATTGATTCCTGGGCCTCCTAATGAGAATATAAGCTGACACAGAAGAACAGCAAATGGACACAGCAGACAATGAGGGGAGTGGTGCGGGGGGGTGAAATAAATAAATAAACCTTTAAAAAAATGATGTATAGCATAACCACATTTATTTAAGAATGTATGCCAATATCAAACAGCAAATTTCAACAATGCAAAACCACAATTATTTTTGCACCAACCTAATAGCAATACAATAGATTTTTTTGTATATTAATATTATATCTTGGGAGTGGAGGTGGCTCAAGTCATTGGGCACCTCCCTCCCATGTGGGAGGTCCCAGGTTCCGTTCCTGGTGCCTCCTTAAAAGATGATGAGCAGACAATGAGCACAAATATGGAGGGGTGGGATAAATAAATAAAACAAATCTTTAAAAAAATTTGTATCTTGCAACCTTATTGAACTTGTTTATTAACTCTAGTGATTTTTTATGGATTCCTTAGGATTTTCCCATATACCTGATCATCTCATCTGCAAATAGAGATAGTTTTGCTTATTACTTTTCAATCTAGATGCCTTTATTTATTTTTCTTGGCTAATTTTCCTGGCTAGAATCTCTAGTACAATATAAAATGGAAGTGGTGAGAGTGGGTTTCCTTGTCTTGTTCCTCATCTTAGGGGGAAAATATTCAGTCTTTCACCATTAAGTATGATGCTAGCTTTGCTTTCCGTAGATGCTCTTTATCACATTGAGGACATTCCCTTCCATTCCTAAAGGGGTGTTGAATTTTATTAAATGCTTTTTTTGCATATATTGAGATGATCATGTGGTTTTGTCCTTTATTCTGTTGAGATAACATTAACTGATTTTTGGTGTTAAATCCCACTTAGTCACTGAGTTCCTAGCCAGGGGAGTTCTAGCACAGTCCCTAAAGGAACAGTAACAATCCCCCAAGTGCAATGGCAAAGACCAAAAAAGAAGGAAGGTCTAACAATGAGCCCTTGATACTAATTACTATGCTTGTAAGCCTGTGCACCTGAAATAAGAACAAGGCCTAGAGCTGCAGGGTGCCTAAGAGTTACCTCCTAAGAGCCTCCATGTTGCTCAAATGTGGCCAGTCTTGAAGCCAAACTCAGCATGTAAATGCATTGCGCCTTCCCCCCAGCATGGGACATGACTCCCGGGGATGAGCCTCCCTGGTGCCAAGGGATTACTACCAAGTACCAGCTGATGATGTAACTAGAAAATGACCTTGAATAAAAGGGTCAACCCAGACCAGCAGAATATCTCAGTCTACATATAATACCAGGAGTTAAAAATGCTTTTTGACCTGAATAAAAGGGGGAAATGGAAAGGACAAATGAGTTTATATGACCATGAGTCTCCAAAAAGAGCCAGGAGTTTATTAGAGGATTTGCCCTTATGCACACCTGAGCAGAGTCCCAGAGACAGATAAAGTAGATACAACTCCAGATATTGGTTCTTCTGAGGGCTACAGAGACCTACAGGTTCTATGGTCACTATGGTCATGGCAGATGGAGTTCAGTGCCATGTCAGTTGGCCCTACTTTGGAGTTTGTGTTTCTGTGTGATGGAGCTGGACTCAGATGTGCTCTTTGTCCACAAGCCTCTCCTGTTACTTTTACCGGAAGTGTGGTTGGTGCTGGGGTTTCATGTATACTCAGGGGACCTGAATCTCTGGACTGACCATGTGATAGCCAGGCCCTGAGCTTCAAGAGACTTGCAACTCCTACCCTCTGGTTTATTGGACTTACCCCACTCAGCTAACATGGAGGTGAAGAAGGTCAACCACCACACCAGGGAGCCAAGAGTGCCCACAACTGAAAGCAGGAGAATTGCATCCAGCATCCATGTGGAATCTAAGCCCCCTCTTGATATAGATGTGGAGTGGACACAACCATTCCAGGGTCCACAGGATGGAGGAATAGAATATGGATTAGAGTAGACTTACTGATATTCTATTCATGAACTATTGTGATTAGTAACTGAAGAAAATGTAGCATTGGTGTGGAGAAAGTGGCCATGGTGGCTGCTGGGGGTAGGGAGTGGGAGGAAGAGATGTGATGTGGGAGCATTTTTGGCACTTGGAGTTGTCCTGGGTGGTGCTGCAGGGACAGTTACCGGACATTGTGTGTCCTCCCATGGCCCACTGAGTGGACTGTGGGAGAGTGTGGGCTATGGTGTGGACCATTGACCATGAGGTGCAGTGGTGCCCAGAGATGTATTCACCAAGTGCAATGAATGTCAGATGATGATGGAGGAGGTTGTTGTTATGGGGGGAGGAGTGGGGTGATGGAGGTGGGGTGTATATGGGGGTAATGTAACATTAAAAAAATAAAGACAAACAAAAAATCCCACTTAGTCATGGTGTATAATGCTTTTTATATATTACTGGATTTGTTTTTTCCAGTATTTTGTTGAGAATTTTGCATCTATATTCCTAAGAGTTATTGATATGTAGTTTTGTTTTCTTGTGATGTCTTTGTCACAAGAGGTACCTGTTTATATACGTAATGTGCTTTTGAAGTGTACACAGAAATCAGGTGCTTATTTTCAGGGAGATGAAGCTATTATAAAATCCGAATTCTACCTAACCCTTTGACACAGTTCTCAACAATAAGTTTCCAACATTACAAACATCCTTTAATTCTGCCCTTTTTCTTTACAGGTAGCATCCAGTTGACTGGGTAAGTCCAGTGAACATCTAATTGAGGCAGGCCTTTCACTCTTTTCACCATGACCGATAGTTTCCATTTTTGCCCAGTGGTATTTAGAGGAACAGCCGGTCTTATTACTAATATCAGACTTTTCACTTCTCCTTGTCCTTGCTGCACGAGAAAGGAGATGTGCAATAAAATATCAAAATCCTTGCCTGGCACTGTGGAGCTTAGACGGCCATGCTACCAGATTAGGTCACAAGCTGTTAGGCAGTTCCTCCGTCCCGCCTCGGGGTTCATTTATCAGCGGGGCTACCAAGGTCCCCTCAACTGCTGAAAGACAGTTGAGTTGTCCATGGGTAAGGAACAAAGGCAATACTGTCTCTGCTCTCAGGTGCCTCCTCAGTGCCCCCTTTGGAGGCCGTCCTTGATCTCTCCCTTTCCAAAATAGATTTTTGCTTTTTTTTCTGAGCTTGCCTTCCATGCTTCACACTTCTTATGGACAAAACATTAGGACTGCTTCTGTTCTCATTTTATATGGCCTGCTCTAGACTGACAGCTCCCCAAGGGCAGGAGCCGACCTGCCTCTGCTTTATGTCACGGTGCAGTGGTCCAGACCTCGGCCACTGGGGACTTCCCTTTCCTTGCAAAGCCCAAGAAAATGATTGGAGTCTGCTGGCTGTGGGAAGTCACTGTCCTCCTCACCCCAAGTGTTAATGATGAGATGGTGGCCTGGGATGGGGCAAGAGAAATAGGAAGGCCTCCAAAAGGAAGCCCCGGGGGTAGCAGGGGGTTGGGGCTCCATCTCACTGGCCCCCCTTGAGGTGCCTAGGCAGGTCCTTGTGTTTGGACCTGAGCTGAAGAGAAGGGACTGTGGGGGGAGAGGCTGAGGCCATGGGCAGGGATCCAAAGAGGCCCGGCTCTGACTACCTGTTCAGGAGGGTGGACTTGATGCTAAGGCCACAGGGGCCCGAGGAAGGCCTAAAACTGGGAAAGAAACATCTATTTCATTCCCTTAGTACTTCCTGAGTACCCACGTTATTCTGAGCCCCGGGCTGTGGGCTTGGCGCTGGGGAAACAGGGATGAGCCAGACTCAGACCCTCGACCCCTCTGCCCCCCGAACTAAGGGCGGGCGGAGGCAGGGGGCAGGCCCCGGGCACTGTGGGAGTGCCAAGAGGGAGCCCCTAATCCTTCGTGGAGGCAGCAAGAAAAGCCTCTCTGACAGAATTTCTTCTGCTTATAAGGGACAGCAGTAGCCCGGATTAAGACCCCTCTTGTCTCAGTTGACCACACCTTAACTCAACAAACGTCTTCAAAGGTCCCAGTTATAAATGGGTCCACACCCACAGGAATGGATTAAGATTAAGAACTTGCTTTTCTGGGGTACACAATCAGCCTGCCAGGGGGGCTGGAGCCCACTGGCGGAACGTGCTTCTGGTTTGAGGTCTAATAACAGCTGACGCTGTTGAGCACTCGCTCTGTGCAGGCACTAGGCTACGAGGATACTTGTTCTTGTGTTCCACTCTCTCAGCAGCCCCAGGCAGCAGGGCCTGTTAGCATCAGCCCCACACTCCACCCGCATTTCACAGGGGAGGCCCTGAGGCTCGGAGAGGCTGGAGGACTTGCCCAGAGACTGTAGACCAGAGATGAAACCTGGGGTTTGAACCCAGGCAGTGCGTGCAGAGCCACGTTTCACCACCCCCCCCTGCCACGGAAGGGGGGTGGGGAGGATGGAGGAGGAGGATGCTGGGTGACTGTTGGGGAGCCTGTGGAGGGAGCAGGTTTGGGGAGAAGGGAAGGAGGGCCTGGGGCCTGGCAAGGGCGGGGTGGAGGCAGCTGGCTAGAGGTGAGGACTGGGGAGCTGGCAGCACCTGGGTGGTTATTGCACCCCGAGAGAGGCCCACTGCCCAGGAGGGTAGAAGTCGCCTGAGGGCCTGGCCAGCAGGGGCCCTAAGGGCTGCCTAGGAGATGGTGTATCCTGCACCCAGCCGAGCTGGGCAGAGCACCTCTCCTCCAGGAGGGCAGCCCTGTGGGGCCCCTGGATCAACCTCTGGGTGGAGGGCCAGGGCCTGGGCAAGATCTGCTTACTGGGTGGGGAGGGAGGCTGGCCTAGCAGCCAGAGGGGCTGGATGGAAGGGAGAGGGCACGGGCTCAGAACTTGGCATTCATTCATTCAACAGACATTTACTGAGCATCTATTAGATGTTACCCTGATCTAGATTCTAAACAGGAGGGGATGCTAACCAGACAAGGAACTCTGGGCACAATGAGTAAGTGAATTACACAGTCCCTTAGGCATGGTAAGGTTCCTCATTTCCCCTCGATGGCACCAACTGTCCCTGCCGGACTGCCTCCCCTCCTCCACTTGTCCTTCCTCCTGCCTTCCTCTTTCTTTCTTCCTCCCTTCCCTTCCCTGCTCTTCCCATCTTTCCTCTTTCCCCTCTACCCTGCCTCTTTCTTGGGCAGGAGAATCCCATACACATTCCATACACAAAGACTGAGGGTCTGCAGGACTTGAAATCTGTGGATGGGCATGTGTGGCTGTGTGAACATGTGTGTGCCCACATTCATCTGGGCATGCATGTTTGTGTACTAGTTCATGGGTGTAAGCACATATTGTGTGCACACATTGCTTCATGGATCTGCAGGCCTCTGAATTTGTGTACCTGGGTGTGTGCCCACTGCCTGCGTGTGCACGTTTGCATCCTATGTGCCTATGTGTCCATGATTCAAGAGGCTGCCTCTTTCAAAGCCTTGTGGCTGCACAAGTGCAGACCTGTTTGTGGGTTTGCATGTGGAGGTCTGCCCATGCACACGTGTGTTGGTACGTGTGTGTCATAGACACGTGTGAAGTCTGAGCTTGTGAAGTATTCAGGGTCAGTTCCTCCTCAGGAAGAAGCCAGACTGCAGAGGATTCTGGGCCTTTTACCTGTGTGTGTGTGTGTGTGTGTCAAGAGCACATGATGTACATCCCACCCTGTTGTAACTGAGATTTGGAAGTCCATGGTTGTTGCCTCTGCCCCTGTCTCCCAGCAGGGTTCCCACACGGAGGAAGTGGAAGGCGATGCCCCCTGCCCTGCTGGGGTACCCTTGAGGCCTCCTCCTCCTCCCCCTGCGGAGGCTGTGTGCATTCCCGGGGCGGGGGACTCTGCAGGACTGCCTGTGCCTGGAGGCTGTGCGGGCAGCAGGAGAGAACCCGAGGGACGTTCTCTGGGGACTTCCAGAAAAGACTTGGGGTGACTCCGGGGGTTGCCAAGGTTCTGCAACTGCAAGAATCGTGCCTTGCTGCTCCACGGCCTCGTTTATGCTCACAGGCAGAGCGGGCACTCAGCAGGAGACTGAGGCTCAACCGGCAAAGTGGTGCTTGGAACCCGCGTCGGGGGCCTCGCGAGCTTGGCTCTTGGCCTGGCGGCCCCCAGCCCCAACTCTACCACGGCCACCTCGGCCAAACGTGGCTTAGGGCACTGAGCCTCTGCTTCCACCTCTGTCCAATGGGGCGGTGATAGTGTCTTCTCTCCTGGGCTCTTTCAAGGCCCCCCTGAGATAACAGGTGCAAAATGTTCATTCCACGGGGCCTGGCCCAGGGCCAGGTGGGTGGGGTGCGGCCCTGTACAGACTACCCCGTGGCATTTCTGGTGATTTCATGAGTCCAGGAGATTAGTTCCTTAAAGCAGAGCCTCGTCCTCCTTGGCCCTGGCAGGGACAGGTTGCAGGGGCGAGCTGTGTGCTGAAGTGGCCACGGGCCATGCTTTATGGGGCCTGTAAAAGCTGCTGACCCCGCTCCCTGAACTTAATGAGATGAGCAGGGCCCTGGCGGTTTCCAATAACCTTCAGCTCCAGCTGAGCTCGGCTGACCCGGGAGGGGACCCTGGCAGGCCAGATGAAGGGTGCTAAGGATGGGGGCAGGAGGGTGGCCCCCCAGGGGCCCGCATGGAGCAGGGCTGGATGCAGACCCCGTGTCAATCCCATCCAGGTATGGCACTTGGGGAGGGAGCAGAACCAAGCAGATGCGCCACTTCTGCCCCATTTGTGAAGCAGGGCTCACCCTCCTCACCCGGAAGGTTGCCCTGGGCTGTGAGAGAAAGAATGCCTGGAAAGTGCCAGGCGCCCCGTTCAGGTGCCCAAGGGGAGTGTTGAGAGCTCGACTTCCCCGGGGCAGGACCCAGACCCTCGGCTCAGCTACGGTGCCCCGTCCCTGTCCCTTGGTCAGAGTTCCTCTTGGGTTTGGGCTTCTGCTCCCCAAGGTGGGCTGGTTCCAGCGTGGCTGAGTGAGGGGACAAGATGGGCTTGGACACAGGCCTCCATTCTCCCTTGAAGGGGTCACCAGACCTCATGGTCTAGAAAGCCCACCCTTGACAGTGCCTCCTTTTGGAGGCTGTCTTCTTGTCATAAAGAACAGGGAGGATGTTAGGGGGTGGCCGCCCACACGTGGGGCGGGGAAGGCGGCCACTGGCCACATGCAGAACAAGTGCCCTGCGCCTGGGTGAAGGCACCTCCTGGGGCGGGCGGGAGAGCACATTCTGGGGACCCTCTCTTGGTTCTGGGTGTGACAGTTGGTGTCCTCTCTGCCAGGCTGGCTGCTCAGGGCAGGCTGTGGTCCTTCCCTCATCCTCTCAGCCACTCTCATCTGTCTGTCCATCCATCGGTCCAGGGACCTGCTCATGCCTTCAGCAAACATCCTTTAGGCGCTTCCTCACTGACAACTCTTTACATTTCACATTTCCCCCCCAAATCCTTACAACAACCCTGTAGAGAAGGATTGATTCCCTTCCCCTCCCCCTTTTTTATACAGGAAGGAAACTGAGCTGCAGAGAGGTCAAGCCCCTCAGTAACGGGCTGAAGGAGAACTCCACCCCGCGTTTGCCTCTCCAGCAGGGACCCTTTCACTGCCGCTTTGCCCTGGTACCCCTCATAGGTTCAAGCTGGAATGAGTCAGGGAAGGGGGACCGTGGGGCCTCCCCAAGCATTAAGGATCTACCTTGCTGCTCTTCCTTACAACAGAACTTGCCTCAGTTTCCCTGCCTGACACCCCAGGTCTCCAGAGACTTATGTCTCAAATTGGTCTGTAAGGCCCTGGCTTTCCCTGCCCGCCCCGCCCCGCCCCCAGCAGATCCCGCTCTGAAGAGACCATATCCTGACCCAATTTTCACCTGCTTTCTAGACCTCTCTCCTCCCTTTCCCTGCCCCCCGCGGACTCACAGAGACCAGCGCCCTCTGAAGCTGTGGGCTGGCTGCACCCTTGGGGCCCAGAAGGGGACGTGGGGTGTGGAAGAGCACACTGGGCTCAAACCCTGCTGCTCCCTCTGGCCATGTGCTTTTAGGTCAGTCCCTTTTCCTCTCTGACCTGAGTTTTCTCATCCGTAAAATAAAGCTGTCAGATGCCTACATGGGTGAAATCTATGATAAAGTGGAGGTAAGTAGTTGTACAGGGAAGTGATAAAATGGGGGCATAGGGATACTATTGGGTGGGGCTTTGCAGGCTTGAGGGGGGCTAGGGTTGGGAGGATGGGTCAGATGGCCCAAGTAATTGGAGGGAACAGATGAACATGCGAGATTGTTGGGTATGTGGCTGAAACTATAATGTTGAGAAAACTCTTTAGAAAATATAATAAGGAAGGGTTACCTGTTTAAGGTGCTTAATAGGGGGCATCTGGCACAGGGTCAGGCTTCTAGGGAGTGTGAGTGCTCATCTCGTCATAATGAGTTATATCCTTGGGTGGAGACCCATACAGTGTGTGGGAAGGTGTACCCCCATCCTGGGGAGGCCTGATGTTCTCAAACATAGGGAATTGTGTCTCTCGAGGGAATTGGTGGCTCCCAATGGGGGAGAACAGTCTAGTGTGTCAAGCCCTCAACGTTGTTGCAAGTATCTGTGAATCTGGTCCTTCAAGCAGTGAAAGTTCCTTGTCACCGTGGGCCCTGAGGGGAGGGGGAGAGAGGAATAGAATAGATAGATGGAAGCAGGGTAACTGGGGGACAGTGGAAGTGTTCCACAAGATAGCCCTTATGCACATCTGAGCAGAGTCCCAGAGACAGATAAAGTAGTTACAACCCCAGGTATTGGTTCTTCTGAGGGCTACAGAGACCCACAGGTTCTATGGTCATGGCAGATGGAGTTCAGTGCCATGTCATTTGGCCCTACTTTGGAGTTTGTGCTTCTGTGTGATGGAGCTGGACTCAGATGTGATCTTTGTCCACAGTAAAAGTAAAATTTACTTTTACCGGAAGTGTGGTTGGTGCTGGGGTTTAATGTGTACCCAGGGAACCTGAATCTCTGGACTGACCATGTGATAGCCAGGCCCTGAGCCTCAAGAGACTTGCAACTCCTACCTTCTGGTTTATTGGACTTACCCCACTCAGCTAACATGGAGGTGAAGAAGGTCAACCACCACACCAGGGAGCCAAGAGTGCCCACAACTGAAAGGAGGAGAATTGCATCCAGCATCCATGTGGAATCTAAGCCCCCTCTTGATATAGATGTGGAGTGGACACAACCATTCCAGGGTCCACAGGATGGAGGAATAGAATATGGATTAGAGTAGACTTACTGATATTCTATTCATGAACTATTGTGATTAGTAATTGAAGAAAACGTGGCATTGGTGTGGAGAAAGTGGCCATGGTGGCTGCTGGGGGTAGGAAGTGGGAGGAAGAGATGTGATGTGGGGGCATTTTCGGGGGTTGGAGTTGTCCTGGGTGGTGCTGCAGGGACAGTTACTGGACATTGTATGTCTTCCCATGGCCCACTGAGTGGACTGTGGGAGAGTGTGGGCTATGGTGTGGACCACTGACCATGAGGTGCAGCAGTGCTCAGAGATGTAGTCACCAAGTGCAATGAGTGTCGGATGATGATGGAGGAGGTTGTTGTTATGTGGGGAGGAGTGGGGTGATGGGGGTGGGGAGTATATGGGGACCTCTTATTTTTTGAATGTAACATTGAAAAAATAAAGACAAAAAAAAGTTCAACCAAGAAACTTCAATTTAAACCTCCAAAAAAAAAAAAAAAGATAGTGCGATGATGGATATAGGACATGTTAAATTTCACCAAAAATGTTTAAAAGTCTATAGACTAAAATGTAAACCATAATGTAAACCATGATGTAACTAAAAATTTAGAAAATTGTACAGTCTTAAATATAAACCAAAAGTAAACCAAAATGAAACCACGTTTGGTAGCTATGTTTCAATATCTGTACATAAGCTACAGCAAATATAACAATGAACATATGAAAAGATCATTGCTGGGGAAGGGGGAAAAGGGTTTGTATATATATGAGAGTCCCCTATATTGTATATGTGACTTTACTGTGATCTAAAACTTTTTTGAAGACAAAATTAAAAATTAAAAAAAAAGGATGCGGGCACTGAGGAAGGAAAGAAAGAAATTGCCTTGCCACTGTACATACAGGGCAATACCTATTACAGTGATAAAAGGCAAAACATCAAAAACAAAGTTTTATGATATTTTTCATTTTAATACCCTAATTCATTTTTTACTTTATGTTAGTTTTTCTAAATTAGTATGCATTCTATTTCTAATCTTTAAACCTATCATTACTATTTCATTTTCTACTATTTGAATTTGGCAATATATTAGGCTTCATTTTTGAAGAAGTTTTGGACCACAGAAGGGTTCAACTATGTCAGGGGAGGAACACTGGTGTGGGATGTTATTGATGGGGGACACGTGGTTGGAAGGGAGTTCTCCAGGGCATGTATATAGGGTATATAAAAATGTTTAGATGTTTTTGTGTGTTTTCATAGCAGTTACAGTTACAAACAACAACTGAGGGAGTGCTGAGTTCCTAGCCAAGAGAGTTATGTCACGTTCCCCAATGGAGCAGCAACAATCCCCCAAGTACAAGGGCAAAGACCAGTGAAGAAGGATGGTCCAGTGATGAGCCCTTGATACTGATGACTATGCTTATGAGCCTGTGTGCCTGAAATTTCAACTAGGCCTAGAGCTATAGGGTGCCAAAGAGTTACTTCCTGAGAGCTTCCACATTGCTCAAATGTGGCTAGTCACTAAGCCAAACTCAGCATTACCTTCTCCCCAGTGTGGGACATGACTCCCAGGGATGAGCCTCTCTGGCACTGAGGGATTACTACCAAGCACAAACTGATGATGCAACTAGAAAAAGACCTTGAATAAAAGGGGGAAATGGTAAAGACAAATGAGCTTATATGGCTAAGAGTCTTCAAAAAAGAGTCAGGAGGTCATCAGAGGGGTTGCACTTATGCACTCCTCAGAAGGATCCCAAAGACAGCCAAGGTAGATACAACTCCAGATACCGGTACTCCCGTAGGACACCTGGGTCCTACGGTCATGGCAGATGGCTCTGGAGTTCAGTGCCTTGCCATTGGGCCCTACTTTGGAATTTGTGTTCCTGAGTATAATGGAGTTGGACTCAGATGAGACCTTTCTTCACATGTTTCTTCTGTCACTTTTACTGATTGGTGCTGGGGTTGGTGTATACTCAGGAGACTTGAATCTCTGGACTGGCCATGTGCCAGCTGGACCCTAAGCCTCAGCAGAGTTGCATCTCCTACTCTCTGGTTCATTGGTCTTACCCAGGTCAGATAACAGGGACGTGAAGATGGTCAACCACCACAGCAGGAACTGAGAATGCCTACAACTACAAGCAGGAGAATCACATCCATCAACTATGTGGGATCTAAACCCTCTCTTGATACAGAGGTGGAGTGGACATCACCATCCCAGGGTCCACAGGATGGAGGAATAAAATGTGGGTTAGAGTGGACTTATGGTATTCTGCTATAGAACTGTTGTGACTAGTAATGGAAGAAATTTTAGCACTGATGTGGAGAAAGTAGCCATGGCAGTTGCTGAGGGGAGGGAGAGGGAAGAAGAGATGTGATGTGGGGGCATTTTTGGGACTTGGAGTTTGTCCTAAATGATATTGCAGGGACAGATGCTGGACATTTTATATCCTGCCATAACCCACTGTATTGACTGGGGGAGAGTGTAAACTACAATGTAAACTATTATCCATGCAGTGCAGCAGTGCTCCGAAATGTATTCATCAAATGCAGTGAATGTGCCACAATGATGAAAGAGGTTGTTGATGTGGGAGGAGTAGGATGGGGTGAGTGTGGGGTATATGGGAACCTCTTATATTTTTTAATGTAACATTTTTTGTGATCCATGTATCTTCAAAAAATACAATAAAAAAGCAAAACAACAAAACAACAACAACAAAAACTGTAATCCATGCTATGTAGCAATGCTCCAAAATGTATTCATCAAATGCGAAGAATGCACCACACTAATGAAAGAAGTTGTCCATGTGGGAGGAGTGAGTGGGTGGGGAGTAGGGTATATGGGAACCTCTTCTATTTTTTAATGTAACATTTTGTGTGATCTATGTATCTTTAAAAAAAGATTATTAAAAAAATAAAATTAAAGCTGTCAGAGCAGAGCAGGTGCAGCTTGGTGGTTGGGCACCTGCTTCACATGAATGAAGTCCCTCCAGGTTCAATCCCCAGAACTTCCTAAAAAAAAAAAAATAAAGCTAACAGAGAGACAAAGAGAGGGTTTCCTATGGGGGAAGTGGGTTGGGTGAGGGACAAGCACATAAAAGAGACATTTTTTTTTTTTAAGATTTATTTATTTATTTAATTCCCCCCCTCCCCCGGTTGTCTGTTCTCTGTGTCTATTTGCTTCGTCTTGTTTCTTTGTCCGCGTCAGCGGCACAGGAAGTGTGGGCGGCACCATTCCTGGGCAGGCTGCACTTTCTTTCCCGCTGGGCGACTCTCCTTATGGGCGCACTCCTTGCGCGTGGGGCTCCCCTACGCGGGGGACACACCTGCGTGGCAGGGCACTCCTTGCGCGATCAGCACTGCGCATGGGCCAGCTCCACACGGGTCAAGGAGGCCCGGGGTTTGAACTGTGGACCTCCCATGTGGTAGACGGATGCCCTAACCACTGGGCCAAGTCCGTTTCCCTCTCTCAGTCTTTTTTGATCCAAGCCTGAACAGCCACTGGCCTGAACAGCCGTTGGCCTGACGCATTGCCTTATGAGCTCCAGAGGAGCATCTACTTTTGGGGAGAATGGAGGGGGGTCCTGGCCCTCCACTTCCCCTTGTTCCCACGACCTCTGCTTCTGGGCGAATGTGTGAGGATCTGATGAGGCATCACAGGAAAGACCCTAGTAGGCGCCTGGCTCATAGTAGGTCCTCTGCCAAGGGATGTTCCCTTGCTGCTGCCCCAGCCCAGGCTCAAGCTCCCAGAGGGCCCGCAGCTCGGCGAGGGGCGGTTTTGGCTCCCTGAGTCCGTGCTGTACGTTCCTTTGCCAGGCACTCTTCAGCAGCCTGGGCTGCCCTCCAGGGGGGTCCACTTAGAAATCAAGTGGTGCTGGGTCCCCTCCTAAGGGTGTCTTTTTTCTTGTGGGGAATGTCTGAGTGTGCCTGCTTGCATTTGGGGGTCATTGATTGGGGCAGTCACTGTCTTGGGCCCTCCCAATGGGACTCGAACCTCCTCTGCCCCAGTTGGCCACAGCTGACCACCTGATGTCCCCCAGCGATGATGCGAGCACACAGGGACGTGCCTGCAGGATGGAACACCCACCATGGGGCAGCAGCACGTGTGGTTACAGCACACGCGCTGCTGCCAGCTGGGCCTGGGCTCAAATCCCAGCTCCTCCGTTTCCTAACAGCGTGACCTAGGACAAATTGTTTCGCCTCTCCATGCCTCAGTTTCCTCCTCTGTGAAATGGAGATAATGATAGTACCTGCTATGAAGATTAAACAGGCAACACAGGTAAAGCACTTAGAATGGCGCCTGGCACGCCATCTCACACATCCAGGATTTGCTGCCCACAGATGAGGCAGGTGTCTGGACTGTCCCCTTTAACAGAGAAGGCAATGGCACTCTGAGCGCCTGATTCCGGAGACTGCTGTTTGCTTATTCAGTTCTGGACTCCTAAGCAGAGGCGTGAGATGAGGGGTCATTTAGCTGGAGGGAGGGGTGCTGGGTGGGGCCAGGGCAGGGTGGGGGTCCCTTGAAGGCCTGGTAAGCCCTGGCCTCCCCACAGGTCTCGGCCTCACCAGAGACCTGGCTGATGGAGAACTCCAATTAAAGGTAATTCCCCTTTTTCCTACCTTGAAATTCCTATCGATTTCTTCCCTAAATAGAAATTCCCATTGATTCCTTGTCTGTTCAGATTAGTGTCCTCGGCTGTGGCCTTCGGTGCATAATATCTTCCCGCTTCCGCCCGGGCCCCAATAACTCTCCCCAAGGTGACCCTGCCACCACCTGCTCGGCTGGGTGCGGTGGTCTCCAGCTGGGGTGGGGGACAGCGGTTCTGGAAAGGGCCTGGGTACGACTGTGGCCTCGCTTTGACCTGACCTCTGCCCTGGAAAATAAAGATGTCACTACCGGTGGACTTACCAGATCATCGGGATTCCACCCCTTAGAAACGGTTGCCCCATTGCTCAGGTGGGAATCGGGGCCCCACAGAGCCCTGTGTGTGAGCAGAGGTGGGGTGCAGGCAGGCAGCCCCCAGGACGAGGGCTCTGATCTCCCCCCACGCATACACAGTCTCAGGGTGGTTTGTTAAATTTTCAGGAATTTTGCGAGCGGGTCTTGTTGGTAGCTTGACCTCCAGGCCGTCCTCCCCACCCCAGTTGTTATTTACCAGCACACCACTTGCCCCAGCTGCCCCCAGCTGTCGCCGCCTCTCGTGCCCACCCAGGCGTGCTGGGGGGTCCCCGTTTCCTGAGCCCAGTGGTCTCTCTGACACCTCCCTGCCTTCAGCCAGGCCGCTGCCTCCACCGGGATGTCTTCCTCCTCTCCTCCTTGCTGGGAAATCCTTGCTGACCCATCTCAGGTTCCTTCCCCTTCCTTCTCCCCCCACTTTTTTTGCTCTCCTCATTCCCAAGAGGACAGGTCCCTGCCCTACCTTGGTGGCCTGGCCTCAGGCCCAGGCGTTGCCTAGGAGCTGTGTGGGCTCAGGTAGGCCACTGTGTTCCTGGAGCCTCTGGGGACTTCTCCGGACACCAGGTCTGCACGACTCACCCCTGCCCGGGGAGTCAGGACTGAACCCCGTGTTGGCCTGGCTTTAGCTCACTGAATGTGCACAAAACCCGTGGGGAGGATGAGGGGGCACAGAGAGGTGAAGGAAAGTGCCAAAGTCACACAGCACAAGTGGTGGCGCGAGGATGGGGCCTGCCTGTTCCCAGGCCCCGGGGCTGCTGCCCGTGGTATAGCCTGGGCAGAGGCCCTGGTCCCCCCTGGGCTCTTGGGGCCCTTGGGGGTGGAAATGCCCTGTCCCAGGCTGCCTCTCCCACTGGTCCACGGTTTCTTCAAGGTGTGGGGTGCTGGGTAGGACTCCTGTACCCCTGCATCCTCCCTGGGACCAGGCTCTGAGGAGCCATCGAGAAATGGCCCCTAAGGGGGGCGGGGAGCAGCAGGCTCAGTCCCAACCTCCCTCCACCCTGAGGCCGAGCCACCTCTTCCCCCTGTGCAGGTGGACTTCACACAAGCTGTAACTGCCCTGCCTCAGTTTCCCTGCCTGGCCTTCTTCCACTGGA
Source organism: Dasypus novemcinctus (assembly GCF_030445035.2). Lineage (NCBI taxonomy): Eukaryota > Metazoa > Chordata > Mammalia > Cingulata > Dasypodidae > Dasypus > Dasypus novemcinctus. The sequence continues at coordinate 91,320,740 of NC_080680.1, read as the reverse complement.
ACTGGAGCCCTGGTGTGACCCCAGCCCAACTCCGTTTGGAGGTAAAAGGAAAGGAAAATGAGACTGGTGATAACGAATGGTGCTTCCCGAGTCCCTGCTGTGCTGACTTTTGACGGCTGTTGTCATGAACGTGCCCACTAGCCCCTCATTGTAGGGGCTGTTAAGCCCACGGGGTCAACGTGGACCTTCCCCCAGGAACGACTGCCCAAGGCCACACAGAACGTCACTGACTGGCCCGGGGTGTGAGCCCAGGCCTATCTGATTCTCCTCTGCATTGCCCAGCATCGTGTAACTACTGAAGGCAGAAGCCCTGGGGTGCCTCAGTTCTGAGTTCAAAACCAGACTCAGCAGCTTCCTGTTTCAATCATGTGACTTGGGCAAGTGATGTCTCTTCTCTGAGCCTCAGTGTCCTCCTCTATAAAAAACGGGAATGATAATGGCCAATACCTGTCTGGGCTATGGTGAGAATTCAATGAGATCCAACGGGTACACCTCTTAGCACCACCCACTGCAAGTAACAAGGGTTTGATACACAACAGCTGTTACTTTTACCAGTTTCTTGGCGCTGCCCAGGTCCCTGGCCC